>NC_133778.1:5265212-5330212 GCF_003597395.2 Chelonoidis abingdonii
TCACCCACGAAAGCTCATGCTCCAAAAAGTCTGTTAGTCTATAAGGTGCCACAGGATTCTTTGCTGCTTTTACAGATCCAGACTAACACAGCTACCCCTCTGATACTAGCTTTCATGCAATGTCACAGTTGATATTAAGCATGGCAAGCCCATTCAAACGCTCTTGTGCCATAATTGAACATTGAGAGTTCTTTACCTGCTCCAACACATTGAAGGTGCGTTCACCTGAAGCCACTGATTCAAGCAAACTGACACAAATACGCCATGAAATTGTGATATTAGGAAACACCCCAGAGAGTCCAAGTTCGATAATTTCTTGAAGCAATTCCTTTGGCTGCCATCCAATTTAAAGTTTGCGGAATATATTCATTTGAGGAAGATGACCTCGTCACTGAAATCTTTTGAGATTTCTTTATTGTACTGTTGCTGAAATTGTTCAGCTGCAGAAAGTAGATCTTCATTACTCAGTCTGTTGAACTGCCAAAGAAACCCAAAAAGGATACAAATTAGTCGCAGTGACTCAAATCAACATGTAAGACCTGATTGAATAGAGTCAATGATGACAAGGAAGACATTGACTCTATAATGCTGCTCGGCATCAGATTCAGTAGGTAAGTTGCGATTGGTGGGGAACTCAGATGAAATGCCAATATTCTGTGCTACTAATTTGGACTCAATCAGGATCGCATCCCATTGTTTGCAAATATGTTGAATGTCATTGATAAGACTTTCAATGTTATCCATCTCAACATCAAGTGTAGCATTGCTTGCTTCAGTTACCAGATTAGTTTGGTGGATTATTGTAAGTAGCTTCATTCACAGAGATAACATCAGAATGCATTCAAATTTGGACATGTGCTTCTGAATAGACTGAAGCTCAGTTTGAGCCTGTGCAGTGAGACTGAGAGATTCAAGCTCATTTAAAGCCTTTCTCACTGAATTCAGATGCTGCACAACTGGTTGAACACCATCAATCCATGCAGATCTTCTAGTTTTGGACATCCCATGCAGTAAAAGAGGAAGATATTGCTTCAGAATGTCCCACCTGTGTGGACTGCTACTGAAGAGATTGTATACTTGCTGAACAGTTCCAAAGTAAGTAATTGCCTCCTTGCATGACTCATCACAGTAAAACCTGCAAGATTTAGTGTGTCGTTTCCACATCTGGAGAAAATACAGTTTAAATTATGTGCAAGCAGAATTGCTTATAAACCTTTGTATTTCCCAGCCATATTAGATCCATTGTCATAGGCTTGACCAATGCAGACCTAAAGATCCAGTACTCAAGCAGCAATTTCTTTTCCAGTTTTCTCATGAAATTATCAAACAAAATAAACCTTTCTTCAACTGAAAAATTTGAGCTATCTACAGTCTTAACATATTGAATAACCATAGTAGTCTGTTCCTTGTGAGAACAATCTGGAGTGGCATCAACAATGATTGAAAAATATTTGGCATTTCGAATCTCATCAAGAGTTGTTGTTTGTACAAATGACCCACATAGCTCAATAAACTCATTTTGTATGTGCATGAAGAGATAATAGCCTTGCGTGCGCTTTTGACTCTCTTGCGATTCTCGAACACGTTTAATATGCACGGATAGAAAAGGGTCATATTTGCTGAGGAGCTCAACTATGCCTAGAAAGTTTCCTTTTGCACGATAGCCAGTACGTTGTCTGGAACCAAAGAAAGCCAATCCCCGCTCAGAAAGGAAAAGGATGACATTCAGGATGCACTCAAGCAGTTTTTTCCAGTTATTAGTTTCTGTAGAGAGTTCAGTCAAGGGTAAATTCTCAACTGACCTTTCAGCTGATGCTGCTCTACTGGCTGATTTTCATGCAACTTAGTTTTCTTTGTGAGACTAAACTCTCATGTGATGGTATTCAGTTGTTCAGCTTCCTCCAACCTCTGTTGATGCTCTGTACTGATTGATCAGAGAGCACTGATGCATTTGCAGCACTTTTGTTTAAAATGAAGCAGGGTGCGCAGTACAGTACAGAGATTGTTTTTCCATAATCCAGCATAAGCAGTCTGTTGTGCAGGTCTCACCCTTTGGAAAAGTTTTTGTCAGCAGACGAATAGGGAAAGCATGATTATCAGCATAGGCACTGACGTCCACTGTTCCTGGTGGGGGCTAGACCCCACCCCCATACCTGGCCCTGCGCCTGCACTGCCCTCGCCCCTCCCGCATTCCACCCATTCCCCAAATTCTCACACATAAATAATTCCTTAGTCAACTAGACATAAAACTATGAAGACACTAAAATGTAACTATTCTCTAACTTTCAATACACACTTGCTCCAGCACCAGCCTCTATTAGTGGTTTGTTTATATAATCAGCTGATCTGAGAGGACACATTCATCATGGTCTAATCTTGTGCCATCAGAACCAATATGTTTTTATTAATATTTATGAACATTTTTAACTCTTTAATATGACAAAATCTATATCAGTTAACCAAAAAATTGTCTTTTACCAAATCACATCTCTTATTTGCTTAAATTTGCAGCTCTAAGCTGAGAGAGTGATGCACATGAAAACAAGTTGCAAAACTTAAGAAATGCCAAAAATTTTATAAGTGTCTAAATCTGAGGCCTCCTTTGATCTTGAGGCCCAGGCAAAATGGCCCTCCTGGACCCCCTTTGATTGGCCCTGCGTCTGCTTAAAATGTTCCAATAAGCTGTCCTTTTTGTGTAACCAGATGCCGGTCCGATGTAGAGTTCTGAGCTGCTGAAAGTAACACGAAGAACAATGCAATCTTTTTTGTCTATTTTCCTCATCATCATTTGAACTGGCGTTGGCCGAAAAGTGAAGTGCTTGCACATTAGTGTTCTCCTAAAATGGAAATATTCCAATATGTTGTTGCTGGCACAGTGCTATTCTCAGGGGCAAGATTAGTGAGGCAACAGTAGCCTTTGCAGTATGCCCTTCTCCACAGCAATACTTCATAATGTTGCGAGAGGTAATGTATCTCAGTGCAGCAAACCTCATGACAAATAACCAGGGAATGTGCATACTACTAAAATCCCTTCAGTTTAACTGCAACTGACAAGAACATATACGTCACCCTACGGATAATGTATCCCTCGATAGCAAGGCAACTGTTCTCTGTCATCCAATTCTGGTCCATTACTCAGCCAATACCCATTTTTTGGGTATCCCTTAGGTTTTACAAATATATTTCGTACATTCTTAGCACTGCCTTGTTTAGATCTTCACCCTACACCCCATCAGAGCTCATTGTGAGAAGTGCTGCTGCTCTTTTCAACATGGATAAAGTATGTGAAATAGGAACAGAAACAATTCACAATGGGATCCTATACCTAGAGAGATGAGAAATGTTCCTTGAACTATTCCTTGTAAATCACAAGTCACATTTTCGATCCCATTCGTGCCCTCTGTGCTGCTCCATGCAGGGAACAGGGAGGTACTGGTGTGGGGATGTAGAGTACAATGCATTCTGGCAATCCCCCACTGCCAGGTACTCCCTTGGGGACAACACCCAGTTAACACAGTTTAGAGCTATCCCCAGACTGCTCTAACCTGAGCCTGGGGCCAGGAAGAGCATCAGGGAGCCATAAATAGTCCCTGACTGTCTACTCAG
This sequence comes from Chelonoidis abingdonii, assembly GCF_003597395.2. NCBI lineage: Eukaryota > Metazoa > Chordata > Testudines > Testudinidae > Chelonoidis > Chelonoidis abingdonii. Next base: position 5,268,819 of record NC_133778.1, read on the forward strand.
AACTCCCTGCTTCAAGCTGGCTGAAGCAAGCCAGTGCTATTCGTTCTCTTTCAGACCTTTGTATTTTTTGTTATCTTTAACCAGGATATTGAAGCAATCTCTATCCTAAGGGTTTGGATGGGCTGGCATTGACCTGAGCCTCATTAACCTGCCATTTTTCTGTCATCCCAGTTTTGGTCCCTCTTGTGCTCCTTGGCTGGTTGCAGCATGATTCTGTGTTTAGCTGGAAAAGGTATTTGTTGAGCAGCGACTATGGCACTTGGTTTCTTGGCAGATATCTTTGCAGTTGGCACTATGCCTGTCATGTGACTGGCTATCAATAATGCGACGTCCTGGCTTGCTTTGGCTTGAAAGAAGTGATTTGACTCACCATTGAGTCCAGCTAATTTGAGCATTTTGAGGAGATTAAAGTCCTGAGAATAGCATCTGCATGTATCTCAAAGGTTTGCATCTGTATTGTGTAAACTGCGATGCAGATTGCACAGTGACCTTACAACTACTGTAGCCGTATGACAATGGCTCTCTGCCATTGCATCAACTCCAATTTCTTCTCCTTACTGACAAAAAGCCCTCCACAGTTTAGCCCCACCCAATGTATTCAGCCTGTCCAATTCCTATCAAGAAGCCGACTCCACCTTTATTCCACCAATGCTGTCAACCTTGATCGCCCAATTCTTCACTTAGGTAACAAGCACTTTCTCCACGTTTCTCCAGTGAGAATCCATGAAGCCATCCCGTTGTCCTCATCCAAGTTCCTCCTCAAAACCCACCTCTTCCATAATACACGCTGTAAAGTGCAATCTGATTGCTGCGACCGGCCAGCTAAGCATTGCACATGTCCTATGATGCTTGTTATGCTATCTGCCCAGCCCCCACCTTGGCCTGATAGTTTACCTGTTATGTGGTGCAGGGATGACACTCATAGTGCCCGGCCCAATGGGGCACAATCTGCATATGACCTTTAGGTGTTACCCCAACATAAATGTGTAACAATTAAAAGTTGCATCTCTTTGTTTTCTATACGCAATGTGAATAGCATCTAGGATAAATTCAGACTATTAATGGCTTGAGCAACCCTGTTTGAATAAAATAAGGCCCAGTTGCCCTTATCTAACCATCACATATCATTTGAAAATCTGGGCCTTGGTGCACCAGTCAACTCAAGTATTAACTTGAGCCATCTTCACTGAAAATCAGATCCTGCATTTAACCTGAACTTTCGTAGGTGAATGACATACTAAATAATAACCATGTGAAACCAGTATGTCTTAATGTCCCCTATGTGTCAGGCTTTATTTCATTTCATCTCTGAAAATAATTTCCTCAACCCTGCAAAGCCAGTATTTTTGTTTTGATCGAGACTAAATGGAACCATCTGAAACAGAAAAGTCTACTGAATTTGCACCCTCCATCAAATTGAGCTTTGCTAGCTTAGTGGCTTTTTTACAACAAAGAATGATGCAAGCATCCGTTGTTTTTCCACAGCGTGACTCTGAGAGAATTAATTGAAACCATCTCCAACCCTCAATTGCCCTTTAAACCTTTTGTGCCAAATGAAAACACCTTTTGGATTTGGGCTTATTCTGTCAGCACAAGATGAACTGATGTGCTTCTTCGGGCAAACAACCAATATAATGGCATGGTTGGTCAAGGATTACATTAGGGGGTCAGTGAACTGGACTCTTTGTAGTGACACTGCCCTATTGTCACAAGACTAGATAAAGAGACTGAAATATGTTTAGGGTTGTAATGAGTAACAAGAAATATAGGAGCCAAGAAGGTTTGTGACAGAGAACAAGGGCCAGTCTCAGATCCTGAATATCAAATATAGGCAGAAGAAATACCCCCAAAGCCCTTGTCATAGGTGGTGTGGATGAGAGAAAGAAGGCATTGCTGCAGATCTGCTGTGCTCTGTCTATCCTCAGCTATCAGTACAGGCCCTTGGAGCCACAGAAAGTTGGATGTAAAATAGAGAAACCTTAAGGCTGCTCTGACTTTTGATTGGGACCAGATAAACCTGCCAGCCAGCCCCAGAATTAGGGGGACATAACGATAGCCATTATTGTCCCCTTCCCTTCAAGTTCCCAGTGGTCCTCAGCCAGACTCAAGAATTGGGGCCAATATGTTTATAGAGTAATTTTTACAGAACCCTGTTACATGTTTATAGACTCTTGTTGGTTTCATCCCTATTAAATTTAACTGGACTTTTCCATAAGGGCAGTTTTAGATGGGAAATAGAAATATCATGAGAAAATGCTGTTTTCACTGCATTTCTGGAGCAGATGAAACCCGAGAGATGTGAAGACCTTGCTGGGAGGCTGAATCATTCAGAAATTCCATCAAAAACCTCTAGACTTATCTCAGCTCAACTTCTGAAGCTTTTGAGATTGATCCTCACATACATATGCAATAGGACATTGTCAGCAGACAGAATTGCGATTAACACCAGATGTGGAAGTTGTGCGCTGTGTACTTAATAACATGAATAAAATCTGAAAGCATAGATAATACACCGAAATTTCTTAGTAGAAGGGAAGCCAGCACCATATGCTAATTATTGGTTTGGAGACTGAAGGGAACTACCTCCTTGTAAAACGAATATGAACGACAGCCTCTACTCTCAGGAAGTAATGGAAGTATATTGCCAGTGCCCCGTCCATGATTATTCTTGAGACGCATAAAAAGTTTCAAACGAGAGAGGGATTTTTCCAAGCATTGCTTCAGACTTTTTTGTGGTTATTGAAAGGGAACATTAGAGCTTTGATACTCCAAAACCGTGGATGTCTTTCCCCATATGGATCTGATCTCTGTTTTGGCAGCATGGAAAGCCATGCCCAGCTGGCATGGAGAAAGTATGCACTAATGTGAGTCAGAGAATGAGTCAAGGCAAGTACCATTACTCATCGCAGGACAGGTTCAGTTGTTATTGATGAAATGCCCATTTGTCCCTGGTTTACTCCAAAGCTCCGCTCCAGCTGCCATAGTAAAGGGAAACACACGAAACAGTCATGTCTCGATTAGAAGACGTTAGTATAAATGCAAACATCTGACAGTTTTAACTTTATTCTTTTACTTTTTATTTGAAGACCAAGAATCACAAAGAGAAACACTTGGTCCAAACATAATGAATGGAGTCATTCATTTACATCTGACCCTGATTATTTGAGCTAGTCCAGGGATAAAAGAAATAAAGATATACACACACAGGGAGAAGATTTTCACTTGCGACACCTCTTTGCCAGTGATTAAGGATGATAACCCTGCCCTGCCCAGTCCCAGGAGCATGAGGGCGTGAATGTTGGCACATCTGTGTTCTGCTGTAGAACTTCTGCCGACCAAAGCCTGGAGCCACTGCATGTATTGTCCTGGCATGCTCCCTGCCAGTTCTCTGACTGAGAACACATTGTGCTCCCGATTTGTGCACGCTAGTGGCTGCAGCATGGACCTGATACAAAACCCGCTGCCAGCAGCAGAGAGTCTTTCCACAGCTTTCAAAGGTGTGAGGTCCTCAAATGGCAAAATCTTATCATCACAAATCCTCTACTGAGAGCTGGTTGGCGATCTCAGCAGGAGGCCAGGCATTCAGTGGCATGGAGACTGAACCTCCTCACTTACCAGAGGGTTTCCAGCTCCAGATTGTGGCCCTTGAGGAGGAAGGGAGCAGTGTAACGAGGCTGGCACTTTTGCTGTATCTGCTCTGTGAATAAATGTCTTTATTCCATTGTGACATCCCAAGGATACAATCCAGATTAATGAGCAGCTGTGATTCCCCTGCCCTCTAACCCAGGGTGCCGTTTGCACTGCTTTGCTGCTGTCACTTCCAGCCTGGACTGTTCACAAACAGCCTCCAGCATGTGAGTCACTCCCAGCTAGGTCTGTGCGTATGCTGCAGCCAGCCAGACACACCTTGGCTCTCACCGGCCTTAGATATACTGAAGGGTGACCCTAACTCACCCCCAATCCCAGATTTTCCCCCAGAAATCTATAGCAGAACCTCAGAGTTAGGAACACCTTGGGAATGGAGGTTGTTCATTACTCCGAAGTGTTTGCAATTCTGAACAAAACATTAAAGTTGTTTTTTCTAAAGTTTACAACTGAACATCGACTTAATACTACTTTGAAACTTTACCATGCAGAAGAAAAATGCTGCTTTTCCTTTGTTTAGTAGTTTACATTAAACACAGTACTGTACTGCATAAGCTTTTGTGTGTGGTAAGCACTGCTGCTTCCTGATTGTTACTTCTGGTTCCAAATGAGGTGTGTGGTTGACTGGTCAGTTTGTAACTCTTGTGTTTGTAACTCTGACTTTTTACTCTTTGTCCTGCACTGCCGAGCCCTCTCCTGAACAATACAAGTTTATAGCAAGCTCGTTATTGCTTTAATAGAAATAATATGCACACAACTTGCCACCCCAAATAGAGTTTCCCAGACACTTCATTTCAAACACACTGGATTAGATAAAACAATGAAAGAAGTTATTAACTACAAAGAGAGAGATTTTAAATGAGCGCAAGTCATGAGACATAAAGGTCAGCGATGGTTACAAGAAAAAGATAAAACACAATTAGTGCCTAACTTAACAAAGTATGTTAAATTCAAAGCAAAGTTTTTTCACCATGCCTTCAGCAGTCTTACTGACTGAACTTCTTAGGTCAAGACCCCTTCTCCCAGAGTTCAATAGATGCTGCCTTTGTCACTTCAGGTGCCATGAGTGCAATAGTCAGGGAGAGACAGAGGGGTGGGGGTGTGCTTTGGGATGTTTGTCCCTCTCTTTTATAGTCTCAGTCCCCCTCTTGAAAAACATTTCCAACTGAGATTCAGGAGACAAAAAGTCTATGGGGAAGGATGTTCCCTGCTGCCTCACCTGTTTGAGGTTCCTTTGTTTCCCTTCCTGCTTGATGACTCTGTTTACTGAGTAAATGCTAATTAAGCAGAGCACCCATTCCTTTGTTTAGGACAGATCTGTTTGCCAGCCTCAGTTTGGAACATGTGTTAAGCCTACCAAACAGTGAAATCTTATAATTTGCTGATCAGTATAGTTCTGATAAAATAGATGCGGCAACATTGTATGTGAAGTTATGTTTTCAAATGATACCTTAAAAGGCATAATTTGTACAAAGATTATTACAATGGTGTGTAGGGTGTGAATACAGGAGTACATTCTGTTACTCCCATGCTGTCAATCTAGCACCTTACATGAGCACCAGCAATAATTGCTTCAGGAAATCTCTTCAGATGGTACAGTCTTTTAAAAAAAAGGAGACTTGACAAAATGAAGCTTAAGACTCATCTGAACAACTTTTTATTTCAATAGATTTTGCATGAGAAACAAGGGGGTAAAATCTTGCAAGTCACTCAGATTATAGTGCTGCCATTTTATCATGATTCTTACCACATTAAAGTCCCAGCTCCTGGAGTCCTGAGATTACATGGGCATCTTATTCATGTAATGAAAACAAAAGGACAGTTCTAGCCCTCCTGGAAATGTGCACCCTAAAATCTCAAAAGCCAGAAGGCCATTACTAAACACCCAGCATTGATTGTTATTAAAAACCCAGTGATGTTTAAGCCAGTGTCATGACTTTCTGATCTTGACGCATGACTTTTGAATGGTTGGGGTTGGCAATATTGGGATTACAGTAGTGTTTCCATAAGAACATAAGAATGGCCGTACTGGGTCAGACCAAAGGTCCATCTAGCCCAGTATCTGTCTACCGACAGTGACCAATGCCAGCTGCCCCAGAGACAGTGAACCCAACAGGTAATGATCAAGTGATCTCTCTCCTGCCATCCATCTCCCAAAGTGTAGCACAAAGTGTAGAGATTACAGAGATCTAGGACACCCTGGTTGGGAGAACAGAAGGACTGTGGCTCTAAACATTCACAAATAACACCTGTCAAAGTTAGACTCAGGACTCACAGTTTGTCAGACCACTCTGTTTTATTAGCACAGTGCTCTGCTAATGACATCCAGATAATGTGAGCACCATGCAAGACACAAACTATCTTATTTATACAGATAAAAGAGCGGGAATTAGACAAAGGGACAAAGAAAGCAAAACAGTAAAATTCACCTGGGGTAGGCCATGCATATCTTATTTCTTACTAACTATTACTGATCTTCTGTTAATGCCCTTTTCCCCGTTAGCACCCTTCTTTATGCCTAATGTTTCTTTCTGCACCTGTATTTCAACATTTCTTATTTCTGCTTAAAGCGTACATACACAACATTTCTTTAATCCATTCTTATTTTTTACATATAATTCATTCTACTTTCACAATCCCTCCTTTTGTCAAGCTCACGCATGACCAAAAATTACTGGGTTCCACAAATAATTGTTCTTTATTTCTTGATCAGTGATATTCAAAATCATCATATTAGCACTCTGGTTTTGGGGCAGTCATCTGGGTGACACTTACACCATTTTGGATGCAACAGGAGATTAACATACAAAATCATAAGATTTCAAACAGGATAGTCAGGGCTCCCTGAAACAACCAGTTTTCTATGCCAGAGAAATTGAACAGGTTTACTTAGCCACTTCCATAAAGAACTCGGCTTTACATTGGAAGATATGCTTTTTGTTCTAAGTGGCTAGCAGCGATTTATTACTTCATTGGTATCGTCAGGTATAAACAGACAATATTGTTTTCCAATGAAGCACAGGCCCCTCCTTTGGCCGCCAGCACACTGTGTCCAATGCCTGACATAAGTTCTGGAGGGGCACCTGTCGGACCCCTGTTTCTTTGCGCTCTTAAAACTGTTTCTGTTTTATTTGCTATTATTTGTAACTACTGGCCAGGGCTCTGGGTGTATTACCCCAGTGGGATATAGGAACTGCCTATTAGCCTCTTCCAGGTGTCATTACTGTTCCATATTGTGTTAACAGACAAGGTCCTCCAGTGAGGTCTGGGGAATTGAGTGGATAGCCAGGACAGGAACACTAGTTTGAGAGTGGGCTGGATGTGGCTGCAAGACCGCCAGCATTTAGAAATAATAAGGGTCTGAGCTATCCACACTTGCTGCTGGATAAAAGAATTGTCATTGTGGACTCCCCAGACCTTAAGACACCAGCATCCGTAGGAACAGGCACCACCAGAGGTGCATGTTGGAGGCAGGACCCTTCTGGTTCAGACAACCTCAGCTGAGGGAACTGCAGTCACAGTTTTATGTCCACCAGGCAGCAGGTCTAGGCTCACTACTGCTTCTTCTTGGTCCTTGCTTTTATGGTAGTCGTCTGCTTCTGGCAACCCTTAGGAGAGCGTAGATTGTAAGGTATTGGCAGGCTGTTCCTCTAGCGTCTTCTTCCTGGAGTCAAGAACTGACTCTGCGTGGTCCTGAGGTGATGACTGGGTTGCAGGGAGGTGTCTTCTTACACTGTGAAACATTTATCGCGCTGCTGATGCCAGATAGTTTTAACACGTCCGTCACTTGACTTTCTGGTCTATAACAATGGCCTTCACACCTTATCTTTTCCTGATGCATTACATTCTCATTCACACAAATAGATTGAGATACAAACAGTAGTATTTTTATCAGAACACAAAAACATTGCAAATAAACCTTGCTAAGTTTTACAATTAATAAACTAAGAACAATTTACATTGAGACCCAGGCCTTCAATGTTTCTCTAATTTACTTAACGGAGACACAATAGAGAATCCTGTCTCTTACTATACTAATCTTAAAACAAAGAGTTAAGAGAGGTTGCCAATTTGTAATGCATATGGAAAAACAGAATCTTTATAGTCCCAGAGGGTCATTTCTTTTCTGCGATTCAAAAAAGGGTGGTTAGCAGGATGAAATCAAATCATACTTTAATTCTTATGGGACATTATAAATCCTGCTCCTGCCTACATATCCCTTTTGACAACTAAGATTATTAATCGCCAGTGTCACTTCTTATTTAGTCCACGTATAGAAAATACTGGGAGATGAATTTTGGGCCTGTGGCTTTAGCGTTTGCATACATTTGTTTTATCCACCAGCACATTTTAACATTCATTTAAATGTAAACACTGTGATAGCTCCAAGTTATTAAAAACCAAAAACATAGGGTAGGACCAGTATATTAGGAGTTTTGGATAGACCATCCCAAAAATTGTTAATCGCCATAGTCATGTTGTCAATGGTACTTTCATAGAGCAATTCTTAACTGTCCTTAATACTTAACAGTGTGCATTACATAGTGAAGATCCTAGTGAACGGTATTTGTTACCAGCCTTTTAGGTAGGGGCAATCTGTTTGTTTCCCTTTACCAATGTATGATCTTATTTGCTAAACATCTTGCCAACATTGGCACAGTTCCTCAGCTATAATTGCCTTCAGTAGCTAGAGAAGCATCATTACCATACTTACCTTAAAAAAGGATTTTTCACAAAATCATATACACTATAAGCTCGGTTAGCGGTGTACACTCACTAACATTAAATGCGCAATTTTAATGGCTTTAATATTAAAATAACATTAGCATTCAAATTTATGAGAAAGGTATCTTGTTTATACCATGCTTTATATTGTAGGCAATCTGTTTGCTGACCAGCGTATTCTTTCTTTTTGGCAGCTTCTCTTTGTGCTGCAGTTCTCACCTTTCTTTTATCAGTTAAGGTAATTCATGGCAGCAAAGCTGGGAAAGAGCTCTGGAACACAGCTGCCGCTTGCTTTATGGATTCAAAGCATCAGCCGAGCTCAGAGACTCTGTCCTTAACACAAAGGGATCTGAAAAAAGAAACACAGCCTATTGCGGTTCTTTTTTGGAGCCCTAATAGGATTATTAATTCAGCAGCACATTCATTTGCAGTTTTTTTTAAACTCCTGTGTTTAACAATATGCCTGCACATGATCCTAGGGGGAAAATGCAACATTTTTTTCTAATCATTAACTTTTCAAAAACATTAGCCATATTAATTTTTACATAAGGTGTAAATCGTCACTTGTTTTGTTCTTACAGAGTTTTCATGTACCCTTATAAAGTGACAAGTCTGATTACACAGAGCTATTTTAAGGCTCAGTGTTTTTAACATTGCTTCTTTTTTTTTGTTGCATCTTACCTCTGCTGTGCTTACAGAGAGGGTCACTGTTAATTTTTTATTCTTTTCACTACAGCTTATCTTGCTATTGTTTACAAAAAAAACCAACAACCAAAAAAGACTTCAGAATCTTTCCCTATTTTCCTGATTTGACTGCCCTATTGCAGCCATGAACTTGGATCTTTTATATTTAAAAAGATTTTAAAATGTTGTTAAAGAATCAAGTTACCCTTTAAGGTTAAAATGCTAAATCCCAAGCCAAACAGCACTAATCTTACCTGTGTCTTGCCAAAAAGGTCCTGTCAGTTTTGCAACTCTTGAATTAAAGAGTCAAATGAATTTTTAGTGCATTAAAAACAAAAACAAAACCTAATTTATCTCACCTAGAAAACAGGAGTTTATAAACCAGGATGTGTTGGTTTAGATTCTTAGAACAGGTTACATATTTTCAGACAAATAGATACATACCACATTTTCTTTTCCCATTTAACATTCCTTTACAACTGCTTTGTTTTTACATAGCTGTAGTATATATTATATATTTGGATTATATTACAGGCATTCATTTCTGGAAAAGGGCGCCATTGTCTCTTCAGAATGGCTGCAAAGAAAACCAAGAATTCTCTCTCTTTAACATGGCCTTTTAACATTTTCACAAGTTTAACTGCTTAATTCTCTCCAGCTCTGTAGAGTTAACTTTTCACTCTCTTTCCTTAATCACTTGTTTTATGTTCCAAAATGACACCTTTATTTCACCATCAGATGTTCACCATTTTTAGTATATTGATAGTGGACAGGGGTTAAACTTGCTCTGCAATACCGTGCTTTCTTACTCCCTTCTGACACTATTCCCTAGTAGGGCTTCACCTGTTTCTCAGTTTCTTTATCTGTTGCTGCCTGCTCTGATCTGGGCCGAATCCTGCTTTTTCCAATGAACCATTTGTGAGTGCGTATTGGGTCATTTTCACAATTTTGAAAAAGAAATGTTCAAGGAAAGGGACCAGGAAGGGTGGGGGCTTATTTTGAGGAGCCCACCCTCCTTGCTGAATTGGTAATGAACACTAAAGAATTCAGTTTTTGAGGCAGACAACAAAAGGGAACAGAACAGGGGCTTTTTGTCCTTTTACAATGAGATGGAGTATGAAGGGGTTGGGATCGATCTGGGTTTTGGAGAACGGGGTAAAGGGGACGCTCGGTCTGGTGGTGGGGAGAGGAGGCTTAATAAAGCTTTTACTTATTATTTGAATAATTGAGAGAGCAAGTTTTGATTTTGTCCACCTACGATTTGCCTCTTCCCACACTGCATGAAACAGTTAACCTCTCCTTTAGCCAATTTAGTTTTAGGTTGGCCGAGTTTGTCCTTTAAGACGTCCACTCGGTCTTTGTTCCAAGATTTTAACAGTGGCCAGTGAGTTTTGGGATCCCCTGAGTTAGTCTAGACCATTTTTCCCAGAAATTACAGGAGTCTGGACCTTTTTACAGGAGTCCGGACGCCATCGTAATACATAAAATAAGCCGGTGTTCATTTAGGAACTGTCCCGACTTAGACATCTGGTTACCCATACAGGAGACTTCACACACCAGTCACACACAGAAGGAAATTTGGGTTCGTCAGAGCGATGCCCAGTACAGCACACGAAAGGAGCCCACAGGCTACTGCCTCAAATCGCCCTTTGCTTTCACAGACCAGGAGTTTTACCCAAAGTGCGGTGCGGCTGCGATTGTGCAGATTCCACTCACTCAGACCGCTGGGGGACAGGAACCCTTGGTCGCCCCTATCCCCGACGGAGATGGCACCCGACTCAAACACTCCACAAGAGGACGGATAGACACAGAGACAGGACAGTCCTCAGTCTGGACAAACACACAAAATAATTACCTGACCAGATTCTCTGATGTCAGATCCCGGGATCCCTACCAGAACAGAGTGGAACCAACAGTTCAATGGCGTAGACTTCACTGGTGTATGCGCCTTTCCTATTCTAGTGGAGGACCGTCCGCTCGGGCCAAATGCCCAGGTGCTGGCTGCCACGGTCGTCCTACCAAAACGGGCAGGAATCACACAGCCCCAGTGAAGATGGTTGCCATCCTCGGTGGAACTCCAAATTGTCAAAGTTAGACTCAGGACTCACAGTTTGTCAGACCACTCTGTTTATTAGCACAGCGCTCTGCTAATACACCCAGATAATGTGAGCACCATGCAAGACACAAACTATCTTATTTATACAGATAAAAGGGGGGGGAGCACTTAGCAGGATAACAAAGGAGCAGAATCTGATAAGTTTACCTGGGCTAGCCATGCATATATCTTATTTCCTTACTAACTATTACCGATCTTCTGTTAATGTTTCCCCATTAGCACCCTTGCTTATGCCTAATGTTTCTTTTCCTGGCACCTGTATTTCAACATTTCTTATTTCTGCTTAAAGGTACATACAACATTTCTTTAATCCATTCTTATTTTTACAAAATAATTAATTCTACTTTCACACACCACACAAAAACTCGAGCAAAGAGGGAGGCTGAGCACATGTAAGCGGAACGGGCCTTTAACAATACATTGCAGGGAGAAGGGGGAAAGTGATTGGTCCATTTTCCTGATGGCGGACCAGCTGTCAAAGTGGGAAATGGTAGACTACATGAACTGCATTTGCAAGTCAAATCCTGTGTTTTGGTCACCTTCTGCTTAATTGATGGGTGTTTAATATTTTCTCCTTGGGCTGAAAGCTTAAGACAACAAGTCTTTTGGGAATAAAAGTTAGTTTTTTCTCTCTGAGGGGACCAACACAAACCCAGACATCACTCGGGTCCCTTCTCAACCATGGGACATTCCACCCTCACTGTGTTTTTTCCCATCAGCTTGCTTTGTTTTCTTGTCATTGAAAGCAAGTACACCATGACTACATCTTTCTGCTTCGCCTGCCAATTACATGATATAAGAGATTAAAGAGATGTAGACAAATCACATGTGAAAAGAAAATTTATCAGCTCCTGCACCCAAGACTGAAAATTTGACGTGCCAAGTTTAGCTGAGAGCCAAAGAGAGACCTTATGTGATAGCCAGTCTAAATAGAATTAGACTGATTCAAACATGATTCAGAAGTATGACTGCTATAGTTAAGGCCAAACTGTAAACGGTCACGAAATGGATGTTTGTATGGATAATGTGGTTTAATATTTTACTTGCAAGGAACCCAGAATTTGAGTAGAAAACTAAATCCACACCCCCACTACACACCCTTAGTAAACTGTATTCACTGCAACAATTAGCTACATTCAAGTTACTCCAGTGGAGCTACCCTCGCTGTACTCTTTCTAGCCTAAAAGTAACCACCCTGTAACAAAACACTGGAGCTATACAGAGTGGTTGGATTAGTAACGGGGAAGTTGTAACGAGCTGCTTCAGCCTTCCTGTATTATTAGAGTATAAATTATTTGGGGGCAGAGGTTGTCTTTTTCTTGGGCATTTGTACAGCACTTAGCCCAATGGTCCCTGGGTCTCCTAGGTGCTATGATAATACAATTAATAATAATTAATTAAGTAGCTGGAGTGCCAAAAGCACTTGGGCTTCAACCCACATTGCCAATGGCCCAGCTATCTTAGCTTAAAGCAGCACTAAACTCAAACTAGAGATTTTCGGGAGCTGACCTAAGGGTAACATTTGAGTTATAGTTTAAGCTAACGCTGAAGACAAATAGCTGAGATGTGGTAGCTGAGATGTCTCTAAGCAGGGCTGGTCAAGGCATCCCAGTAATACAACCATTTCCAATCCAAACTTTCTGGACTGCATGTTTTTGCGAACTCAGGTTCAGTGGACACAGCATTACTATATGGCATCACGATATGATGATGTTTCTGGTGCAACATGGCACATGGCATGGTCATACCATGACACCTGCAGACTCCATTCTAGGAGAATGGGAAGAGCTCCTCATCACCCCCTCTTTGTGGATAAAGAATCTAACCTTTACTGAGTTCTCCCCACCATAAGTCTGTAGATGGGCCTTGGTCACCCTCTGTGTGCACATTGAAGGGTTCTGAAAATGGAAATCCTTCTAATTGATTTCACAGCTTTTTAGGTGGATAATACCTTCTTCCTTCTGTATCCAAATCCTATCTGTTCACATGGCTCGTTGGAATAACACAGACGTAATATTGCAATCTCATTGTCTGTTACTGTCTATCTTGGAGCTCTGCTGATCAGCACACAAAGAATCCCTGCTAGTTGTTGGTTCCCATTGTTTTATTACATCTTGATTTAATTGTGCATCGTATTGAAGGTTTCAGTGGGGGAAAAAAGACAACTGTATGTTGCTGGGCTTCCGGCATGGAAATCCAACAGAGGCTTAGGGCCTTCTTTTGGCCATCAGGATGATTAATTGCATACTGAACTGGAAATCAGAGATTACTATAGCCTCCAGTTTTTACTGCTGTTATAGACATATTGCCTAGTTCTCAGTGTGACAGGTTAGATCACAGAAAACCCCTTGGAACTGCCACCTGATGTGCCTAGACTACCTCTGAGCCTGTTTTCCCTGCCAGCATGGGACTTCAGAACCCTGCCTTGTTTGAGCCAGACACACTCAAATATTACCTTGCAGTATGCATTACAAAGGTTATGAGTGAGATTAAGGCAGGCAGCAACTCACAAGTGTTCAGTAAAGTCTAAGTGCTCAACCCATCCTTAGAATTCTCAGACCTGTTTTAACAATACTGATGCACAGGTGAGCCAGACGGGTTCCCGGTTTGTGTTTGTCAGTGTTCAGTGGAGGCATGGGGATTTTCCCCTCCTCCGGCCTTTGGCCATTGGCTCCCTCAAAGCCCTAGGAGATGCTGTGGGTAGGATGGGTCCAAGGGGTGTAGGTGGTGGGTGGCCAGGACTAGACGGGGCTCAGCTCCCCCATAACCTGTGACCCCCTGCAGCCCACAGGTGTGCACAGCCCAGCTTGACAGGCAAAGCCCCACCTCCGGTGGCACCAGGGCAGCTTGGTGTGTCTGAGGGCCCCGACGTGGTGCTGCCCGCAGTCTGTCCCAAGCGGGGGCAGCGCCCAGCAAGCCAGCTCCATTCCTGGTGGCAGCAGCAAGTCCGTCCCCCTCTCAGTGCTTCTGAGTGGAGCTGGGCTGGGGAAGGAGCCAGTGAGATAGAAGGAGGAGAGACAGGGGGAAAGGGATAAGGATGAGGGAACCAGACACAGCCCTACACCCCACCATCTCCCCATGCACCATTCCTCAAATAACCCACCTCTTAAAACCCGCCCCATGCCCCAATCCCCACCATCCCCGAACCACTTCCCTCCCCCAATGTCCTCTTCAACCCTCCCACCCTGCTGCTCCACCAGCTCTGACCCCACACAGGGCTTTTCTGCTGCCCCAACATCCAAGTCATCTGCCCTACAGACCAGCCCAAATGCCCCCAACTCCTGGGTGCACCAACCCACCCTCTCTCCTCTCCAATAGCTTCAATCCCCTATGGCTCACTCAGGAACTCTCCCCGCAGGGACCCTCACCAGCATCCCATCTTCACTTCAGAGCACTATGTGGGGCTGGGGACCTTCCCCCCACAACCCCTTTCTTGTCATTTTGAGGCAATCTCCTGGCAAATCTGTGAGTGGCAAGAGCCAGTGGGCTGGAGTGGGGAGCCGGGCCCAGACATGCAAAACAGGATTGCCACTGGGGTGAGTGTGGGGTGGTCTCAGTCTCCAGCTCCCCCCACTCCTGGGGCCTGCCCTCCATACCAAGCCAAGATAGAGACAGCAACCCCCTTAAAGTCTTCCTTTGGACAACGAACAGAAGTTTCCTGATCACAGGCCCTGGTTCTTATGGGGCACTTCAATCCCCCGGAGAGCTGCTGGGAGAGCAATACAGCAGTGCACAGACAATCCAGGAAGCTTTTGGAGAATGTTGGGGACAACTTCCTGATGCAAGTGCTGGAGGAACCAACTCGAGGCTGTGCTCCTCTGACCTGCTGCTCACAGACAGGGAAGAATGGGCAGGGGAAGCAGAAGTGGGTCACAACCTGGGCAGCAGTGACCACTAGATAGTTGAGTTCAGGAGACTGACAAAAGGAAGAAAGGAGAGCAGCAGAAAAGTCTTCAGAAAAGCAGACTTTGACTCCCTCAGGGAACTGATGGGCAGGATCCCCTGGGAGGCTAATATGAGAGGGAAAGGAGTCCAGGAGAGCTGGCTGTATTTTAAAGAAGCCTTATTGAGGGTGCAGGAACAAACCATCCCGCTGTGCAGAAAGAATAGCAAATATGGCAGGCTACCAGCTTGGCTTAACAGACAATCTTCAGCGGCTTAGACTCAAAAAGGAACCTTACAAGAAGTGGAAACTTGACAGATTGGCTAGAGAGAATATAAAATATTCTTCGAGCATCAGGGTTAATCGCAGGCAAAGCACCAATTGAGCTGCAGAGAGATGTGAGATCAAGAAGGTTTCATCAGATATGTAGCAACAAGTAAGAAGGTCAGGGAAAGTTGGGATCCCTTACTGAAGGGAGACACCTAGTGACAGATATGTGGAAACTGAAGTACTCAATGCCTTTTTTTTGGTCTTTTCTCCACAGAGAAGTGCTCCAGGCTACTGCACTGGGCAGCACGTAATGGGAGAGGAAGTGAGCAGCCCTCAGTGGTGAAAGAATAGCGTATTAACGATATTAGAAAAGCTGGAGATGACAAGTCTATGGTCTCGATTAGTGCAATCCGAGGGTGAGAGGAGATTGCTCTGAATGTGATTGCAGCGCACTTGAGCCATTATACGTTGAAGTCATGTCGATTGGAGAGGTCTGGACAATTGGAAAAATGGCAAATATAAATGCCCATTTGGAAAGGGAAGAAAGAGAATCTCGGGGAACTACAGATCGGTCAGCCCATCAGTCCCTGAAAAATCAGGATCAAGTCCCAAGGAATCCATTTTTGAAGCACTTGGAGGAAGAAGGTGAACAGGAACATCACACATGGATTCACCAAGGCAAATCAGCCGACCATCCTGATTGCCTCCTATGATGAGCATAACTGCTCTGTGAGTATGGGGAAGGATGGACGTATCTTAACCTTGACTTTAGCAAAAGCTTAGAACTGGCCTCCACAGTAACTTTGCCAGCAAGTTAACAAAAGTATGGAATTGGATAATGGACCTATAAGTGAGATAAGAAAGCTGGCTAGCAATCGTCAGGCTCAACGGGTAGTGATCAACCGCTCGACATCTAGTTGGTAGCCAGTATCAAGTGGCATGCCTCACGGGTCTGTCCTGGGATGGGTTGGTTTTGTTTAACATCTTCACTAATGGTCTGGATGATGGGATGGATTGCACCCTCAGCAAGTTTGCAGATGATACTAAACTGAGGGGAGACGTAGATATGCTGGAGGGTAGGGATAGGGTCCAGAGTGATCTAGACAAATTGGAGAATTGGGCCAAAAGAAATGTGATGAAGTTCAACAAGGATAAGTGCAGAGGCCTGCACTTAGGATGGAAGAATCCCATGTACTGCTACAGACTAGGAACTGAGTGGCTAAGCAGCAGTTCTGCAGAAAAGGACCTGGGGATTACAGTGGATGAGAAGCTGGATATGAGTCAACAGTGAGCCCTTGTTGCCGAGAAAGCTAACAGCATATTGGGCTGTGTTAGTAGAAGAGTTGCCAGCAGATCGAGGGAAGTGATTATTCCCCTCTATTTGGCCCTTGTGAGGCCACATCTGGAGTATTGCGTCCAGTTTTGGGCCCTCCACTACAGAAAGGATGTGGACAAATTGGAGAGAATCCAGTGGAAGGCAACAAAAATGATCAGTGGGCTGGGGCACATGACTTATGAGGAGAGGCTGAGGGAACTGGGCTTATTTAGTCTGCAGAAGAGAAGAGTGATGGCGGATGTGATAGCAGCCTTCGACTACCTGAAGGGGGGTTACAAAGAGACAAAGAGGATGAAGCTAGGTTGTTCTCAGTGGCAGCAGATGACAGAACAAGGAGTAATGGTCTCAAGTTGCAGTGGGGGAGGTCTAGATTGGATATTAGGAAAAATTATTTCACTCAGAGAGTGGTGAAGCACTGGAATGGGTTACCTAGGGAGGTGGAGGAATCTCCATCTTTAGAGGTTTTTTAGGCCCAGCTTGACAAAGCCCTGGCTGGGATGATTTAGTTCAGGATTGGTCCAGCTTCGAGCAGGGGATTGGACTAAATGACCATCTGAGGTCCCTTCCAACCCAAATAGTCTATGATTCTATAAACATACTGGAGAGCAGGGCCTGACAGTTTTACACAGCCTGCCCAAGAATATTTTCACCACCCACCTATGCGAGAGGCAAGTAGAGTGAAACATGGACGGAAGGGAGAGGGAGGTGTAAGAAGGGGCAGGGAGTTAGTGGGGGAAGGAGCACAGGCAGGGAGGGAGCAGGTTTGGAGAGGGGAGCAGAGAGGGGAGGGAGGAGTGGAGAGGGGCGCAGAGAGGGGAGCAGAGGGGGCAGGTGGAGGAGACAAAGGGCAAGGAACCAGTGTGGGGAGGGAAGGGCATAGTTCGGGCAGTATAAAATTTAGTGTTACATCATTACTCAAAATCACAGGCCACAGAGCCATGTGGGGGCCATCTGGGCCTGGACCCACCACTTCTAAGCAGGTAGGGGGTGCTGTGACTCACTTGACAGCTGCCAAGAGTGGCAGGTTTTGCCTAGGGTGGCAGAGACAGCCAGACCAAATCTGTGTGGCACTAGATCACAATGCCACTCGCTCAGATTTGGCCCGGCCACTCCTCCATCACGATGAAGGGAGAGCTGGGCCAAACCTGAGGAAGTGATGCTGTGATTTGGCCTGGCTGTTTCTTTTTCTCGCCCTCCCCTCCCCCCCCCGACTCTAACCATCAAGCCATGCTGGTAAGAGCAAATCTCTGCCCCCCACCACTTTAAATATCACTCCACAGCCCCTGCTCAATATTTTATTTGTTGGTTTTTGTTTTCCAATGCAGATTTGTGCACAAACTGAAATAACTTCACTCACTGCCATGCCGTATTAGAAGGTTTGGGGCCCAGAAGTGTATGTTTGCCTTGGGTGCAACGATGGGTTAATCTGGTCCTGGTTCTACTAACTGCTTAGCAGCAGGGAGAGGATTTCCTCATGCTAATAAACACTTTGTTCTGCTCATCCTGGCCAACATACAGTGAAATAGCAGTTACGGCTGTTATGTTAGCTGTGCATGCTGGTTATAGTGCTGAGAATGAACTCTGGACTGGGGTGTCTAAATGCTACACCTGCCTACTGTTTTGCTGGCCAGAGGCTGCCAAAAGTAAAGAGTTTTTACAAAAGAGGCTAGGACACTTTCTCCATCCCTATCCCAGCATGCTTGTCCAGTCTGCATGGGATGTGGCAAGTCAGGGGTTAAAATCTTCCCTCAGGCAGCAGCAGACCCCACAGCTGCTTGCAATTAGACTCTGTCAGCATCCCCCCCAGGAAACTCCCGGCCTAAGGCAGGCTGATTGGGGGATCCTGTCTCAAAGGTAAATTGCTAGCAGGCAGCTGTGTTCCCTGGAGGTGGGGCTATATAAATACAGCAGGAAGCAGGTTTGAGTGCTTTTGCTGTGGTTGGGGTTAGGGCTGCTGGCTTTATTGCTTGGAGGAGCTGTAGGGTATTCAAAAGCAAAATTAATTGTTTTTAAAACAAAGTGAAAGGGGGCTAGCTAGGGATTTCTCTTTGCATGGTTGCTTGCAGACCACCCACTCTGAGAGCCAAATGGGGGTGCAGTTGTTCATATCAGCACAGTGAGAAATGAGTAATAGATCTCTACAATGGTCAGCTGCTGACTATGTAGGGAAGAAGCCAAATACTAGCTCTGCTTTGTGTCTGTGCTGGGTATTGTCTGTGTACCTGTTGCCAGCTCAGTTACTTGAACAAGACTTTCTAAGGAGTGTTTCTTTCTGTCAGTGCTAAGGTCACATTAAGTGCCTTCTCTTAAATAGGAGAGGCAGTGAAAATAGAAGGGTTTTTCAAGTAGGACTGTCCCCACCCCATAGATGCTGGAGCTAGGGGTGCTGCTGCACCGTCTGGCTTGAAGTGGGGTCCATTTATGCACAGGGTTTATAGTTTGGTTCAATGGCTCTCAGCACCCCTGTCCTCCTACAAATTGTTCCAGCACCACTGCCCCACCTGTTATCCCCAAAACTGCTTTAATGGGCTGAAACCTCCTCTATCCCACATGGTCCCCGCTGACTGCACAACCCATTTATTTAAGCAGCTTTTGCAGTGAACCAGCTCCCATCCTAAGTGAATGCTTAGAATGACATGTTCTTCATGTGCAAGTTCACAGTGCAGATGGCTTTTAATGAAAATGGGAGAAAATTTAAATACAGATGGTGAATTTCCTGTTTACAGAGAGATGGGAGAAATGACCATTTTGGCTAGTGATAAAATACTTGTCTTAGGGGTTAGGCTGCTCTGCAAAGGCAGGACATAAGTGTGTTTATTTTGTTTTTATTTTAAAAGTTGCATTGTTCAAATGCATATGGGCTTCTACAGCTAAACCCAAAATCCTTAGCTTAGCAGACAAACTTCTAGTTTATCCTTCTGGTTGAACAGCTCTGTCAAGAGCTGATTTCTATTGACACAAAATATTGGTGGACTGAATAAAATAGAAACTTTCTGCATTTCATCTGCTTTATAATCTTTATTTAGCAACTTCTGTAAAAAAGGTCAGAACTCAAGGGTTGACACTGGCCTATTTTATAACCTGGTAACCAAAATGCCAATACTATAAGCAATAGCTGTTGCCATTTACTCTAATTAGACTAAAACAGTTCCCTGAGAGATGTCCCGTGAAGCTAATTTCCAATTTTAATCTCTCTTTTCAGGGGACTATATTATAGTCATTTATTATTTATATATTCACAAAGTACAAGGGACTTCACAAGCAAGTTTAAAAAAAAAAATGTTCCTGCACTTAAGAGACTATGTGTACGGATGACGGATGGGGGAATTGGATACATCAAAAAGCAGAAGTGACCGAGCAGTTCAGCTTAACCCGCGTCTTCTAAGTTCCGTCACTGTGATGTAGAGGGATCTTGGTTAGTTCATATGATAATCTGTTGCCTACTTTATTCCTTCTATGCTGAAGAACAACTAGGGATTCCTGCCCATGAAGAAGTGCACTTGTGACTTGATTTACGTAGCACTTTTCATTCAAAGATCTCAAGGCGTAGTACAAACATTCATTAATTAAACCTTACTTAAGAATGGCCATACTGGGTCAGACCAATGGTCCATCTAGCCCAGTATCTTGTCTGCTAATGGTGGTCCCTCTCAGATGCTTTGAAGGGAAGGAACAGACCAGAGTAATTGAATGATCCACCCCTGTCATCCAATCCCAGCTTCTGGCAATCAGTGGTATGACACCCAGAGCATGAGATTGTGTCCATGACTCCTGGGCTAATAGCTATTGACTATATTCTCCATGAATGTATCTACTACTTTTTTGAACCCATATATGCATTTGGCCTTTACAATATCCCCTAGCCATAAGTTGTGCAGATTGACTGTGCGTTGTGTGAAGAAGCACTTCTTTTTTTTGTTTGTTTTAAACCTGCAGCCTATTAATGTCATTGAGTCACCCCGGTACTTGTGCTATGAAGGGGTAAATAACACTTTCTCTACTCCATTCATGATTTTATAGACCTCTGTCATCTCCCATATTAGTTATCTCTTTTCTAAACTGAACCGTCTCATCTTTTTAATCTCTCCTCATATGAAAGCTGTTCCTTGCCCCTAATCACTTTTGTTGCCCTTCTCTGTACTTTTTCTAGTACATTTCTTTTGAGATAGGGCAACCATAACTGCATGCAGTATTCAAGATGTGGATGTACCACATATTTAAATAGAGGCATTATGATATTTTCTCTTATTAGCTATCTTTTTTTTAATGGTTCCTAACTTTTTGTTAGCTTTTCTGACTGCTGCTACACATTGAGCAGATGTTTTCAAGAGAACTATCTACAGTGGTAGAATCCATCATTTTGCATGTATAGTTGGGATTGTTTTTCCAATGGGCATTACTTTGAATTTTATCAACATTTAAATTTCATCTGCCATTTTGTTGCCCAGTCACCCAGTTTGTGAGATCCCTCTAACTCTTCGCAGTCTACTCTGGACTTCCGTACCTTGAGTAGTTTTGTATTGTCTGCAAACTTTGCTATCTCATCATTTACCCTTTTTTCCAGATCATTTATGAATTTGTTGAACAGTACTGGTCCCAGTACAGATCCTCGGGGGACCCCCGTTATTTACTTCTCTCTGCTGTGAAAATGACCATTTATTCTTACCCATTGTTCCCTATTTTTTAACCAGTTACTGATCCATGAGAGGACCTTCACTCTTAGCCCGAGATTGTTTACTTTGTTTAAGAGCCTTGATGACAGACCTTGTCAAAGGCTTTCTAAAAGTCCAAGTACTCTATAGCCACTGGATCACCCTTGTCCACATGTTTGTTGACCACCCCCCTCTAATTATTCTAATATATTAGTGAGGCATGACAGCTTTTGTAAAGTAAAATGACTCTTCCCCAACAAATCATGTTCACATACCTGTCTGATAATTTTGTTCTTTACTATAATTTCCACCAGTTTGCCTAGTACTGAAGTTAGGCTACTGATCTATAATTGCTGAGATCATCTCTGGAGCCTTTTCTAATAATCAGTGTTATATTAGCTATCCTCCAGTCGTTTGGTACAGAGGCTGATTTAAATGATAGGTTACCTACCTAAGTTCTGCAATTTCACATTTGAGTTCCTTCAGAACGCTTGGATGAATACCATCTGGTTCTGGTCATTTAGTACTGTTTAATTTATCAATTTATTCCAAAGCCTTCTCTAATGACACCTCATTCTGAGACAGTTCCTCTGTTTTGTTACCTAAAAAGAATGTGTTAGGAATATCTTGTGCAGTGAAGACCAATGCAAAGCATTGATTTAGTTTCTCTGCAATGGCTTTGTGTGCCTTCAGTGCTCCTTTAGCATCTCAATTCTCCAGTGGCCCCATTGATTGTTTGGCGGGCTTCCTCCTTTGGATGTACTTACACTTTTTTGCTGTTAGTTTGTCTTTTGCTAGTTGCTGTTGAAATTCTTTTTCGGCTCACTTGATTATACTTTCACACCTGAATGGGTGATAAAGGCCGACCTCACTTGCTGCAATGGTGCCACTCAGCAAGACACCTTCATCAAACCTAAAACGAGAGTTGGAATAAACACAACTCTAAATTCACTTCTTTAACCCACAGGGAACAAAGTAACTGTATTTTGCTGCCCTTGTCCATCCATTCCCTTGGGATTCTTGCTGATGTTGTATGCTTAATATTGACACTGAAATTAGGTCTTTACAATGGCCTTACCTGATTATATTAAAAACTACTTTTGGAGGCTTTATTATTTACTTTTTGTTTTGCGGTAGCGCCTAGATACCCCGGTTGTGGTACGAACCCAAAAGACTGTCCTTGCCCTGTTCAGCTGAGACTGTAATTTTATGTAACAAACACATTTTTTTATAGACAATAAACAGAAGAAACATTTAGTTTTGGGCAAATAGCAGTTCTTGGATAATAAATGTTGAGATAATACAAGTATGACTTAATTGGAAGAGAGAAGAGGTGAATTGATTAAACCATTTGATCATTATTGTTTCCAACAGAGTATCTGTGTAGTCAGGACCTGATTTTCTCCAGCTACTACAGCATGCTAGGGGGAAGGGAAACAATAAAGAAGCATTTTTATATACCTCCGCTAGATGCATGATGGCTTTTTAAAGTGCTTAATGAAGACAGGATAGGGGCAGGGGAGTTGTACCCTGCACATGGAGCTGTGTGGAAGAAGACACAGAGGTAGTTGTGTTTGGATGCCATTTATCAATGTCTACTTCCCAGCCAGCAAGAGGTTAGATCAGTCTAGGCTATGAATGCTGCTTTCCACTCCTTTACTTTTTTTTTTCTCTTCTTACACAAAAGACTGACCCTGTGCCATTAGAGTCTGGAAAATGTGTAGCAGTCTAATGACGAGGTTAAAATCAAGCTATGGAAATGAGAGTGAAAATTACGTTGTGAGCACCACGCTTATCTTTAGTGAATCAAATTATTTGTTAAAGTTTTTAAATTAAACCCACCCCCTGGGAATTGTATTCATCCAGCATGTAAATCAAGAGGTCATCCAATTTCTTCCCTCTCTCCCACTCAGTGTTTTACTTCTGTTTTCTCTGGCAGGCCCTGTTCATTTTCTTAGTTCTGAGATTAAACCTTTTCCCTTGCAGACTTGTTCCTTGGACACCACAAAAAGTATTTACTGGTTGCTTGGGAAAGGAACCAGCAATTTCTTCAAGCAATTTAAAGTACATAATAAATGAGTATTAACATTTTCAGTTATCTGATTGGCTGATATACTTGATGACATCACTAGCGGGGGCTCGTTTCTCTATAGGGAGCCAAGTCACATACATTAAACCACTCCAACAAATTACCGTCCCTCTGAGATGTGATTCTTCACCTGCCCTGCTCTCCTGGGAAGCTATCTGGATTGGGAACACTTCCTTCCATGCTCTAGGGGGGTAGTAATCTGGTATTGGTCCATACAGCTGCCACCTAACCCCTGTTCCCCTGCATGCTGATTCATTTCCTTGGAAGGCTCCATCTTGTCCTCCCCACTCCCCGGCTTGTTTAGTGAGTGAGAGCAGTGGGCGCACTATGCTCACTAAAGATCTGGGGAAGCAGCTACAAAGACTCATAGAGGGGTTCTTCCTGTCCCTGATTCCCTAGCATGTCTGTTCCAAACAAGACACACAAAATAAATTCCCCTGGTCCAATGCTGACCTCTGTCTTTAGGCAGGGCTCCCAGGGAAGCCAACAGGACTTTTTTCTGGCCAGAAGGACAGGGAAAGACCCATATTGTGTAGGAGTATAGAGAAGGAGGGAAAACAACAGTGAACTGGTACTCAGAACATGTTTGTTACTGGAGCCTTTAGGATCCAACCCTGTGCATGGATGCTCCATCTCTTGCACCAGGTGCAAACTGGATGGCTTTTTGGAATCCGGCTTTAATCAAACACAAATTATTTGGCTCAGTACAGGGGTAACTGGGTGAAGTGTTGTGGCCTGTGTTACACAGGAGGTCAGATGAAATGATCTACTTTCCCCATCTGATCTTAAAATGAATGAAACTCTTTATCTATGTGTCTGTACTTGTTAATATCAGTAAAACCTCCAAACACAGCAATTGATGGTCCTTTCTACTGGACGATTTGGAGATAGACAGGTGGTTTGCTAAGGAACCTCATGAACCCCTGTTTCTAGAGAGATGAGCTCTCACACCTGAGATTAGAATCTAGCTCTTGTCTTAGAACTTCAAAATCAAATCCTGGCTGTGTGGATGAGCCATAGCAGGGAGAGGATGCAGGAACTGGCGAGAGAGTGGTGGTACAGAGAACCTAAGCAGGAGGCAGCCATAACCTGTCTGCAAAGTGGTGGCTAGAAAATCAGCATTATTCCTTGACCTCATCTCATGGCCTGGGTCAGCACTCTGAAGCCAAATGACTAGAGCTGGTTTGGAAATGTGTTCATTTCTGGTGGAAAACAAAATACATTTCCCTTTTTTCAAAAATGTTCCTGGAAATTTGGGGGGTTGTCATTGAGATTCCACCCCCCTCCCCAACCAAATAATTTAGGCAAAAAATAGAAATCTCTACATGAGCATAGGTATTTCTCCATGAGTGTATAGGGCTGGATTCCTAGGGCCAGGGCGGGTACATAGATAGGAGAAGCAGCTTGTACTCTCCTATTTAGGGACTACCTTGGCTCACAGCAGATGCCAGGGCATTTTTAATTAGCACCTTTTTATGGGCCACTACAGCAGTGTAGAATAGCCAGAGGGCAGGACTGCCCTGGCCACTCTCCCTCCTAGCCCACCTCAGCATAGCCCCTGCACTAATGCCTCTTACTGGGGTGGGGATGGGCATGGAAGCAGCTCTGCTGCCCCCACTGAAGGTCTTCTGGCCCATGGCTTTTGCCTTGGAGGGATTGTAATGAACTGCAGTCCAGAGGAGAATCTCCTAGAGACTCTGGCCTGCTGTTTTCACTCAGACCTTACTCGGACTGCCACTGATGTTGATAGTTTCGCTCAGGCAAACTCTCCAGTAAGTACTCCTTAATTCTTCATTTTAGGGGGTTTTACATTTGTATTATATTCTGGGGGAGGGGTTGTTTATTTTTACATTTAGATCTGTATTTTAACTACGAAGGATTCAGTTTTATTTGAAGGGGCATCATGTTATAAACGCAGCTAGGCACTCAGCAATGCTCTAGTGGTATTTCTCATACCACCGAGAGGCACTTAACGTTTAAGATTTGTGCCTTGTTCTATTCTAAGAGTGCCAGGGTTCGAAGTGACACAGGCCTAGGGTGACCAGATGTCCCAATTTTATAGGGACAGTCCTGATTTTTGGGTCTTTTTCTTGTATAGGCTTCTATTACCCCTCACACCATCCCGATTTTTCACACTTGCTGTCTGGTCACCCTACAAAGGCCTCACCTGTTCTATCTCACTGCTTCAATAAATAATTAAATTGACATTCATGCATTAATTTTCCAGCGATTCTCATTGCAAATTAAAGATGTCCTTTTAAATAAACAGTATTAAGAACAATCTTTTTATTATCAGTGCTCTCGGATAACTGAAAACTAAAGGCACAGCTGCGAGAATCTCAGTAGAGCCGACAACTGGAACTACAGAAAGGAGAAACAGTTGTGTTTTATTAGGGACCTGATCCAAAATCAATTGAAGTCAATGGGAACCTTCCCATTGAGTTTACTCGAGCTTTGGATCACATCCTAAAGTTAGTCATCCGTTATTTGATACACATATAACAAATATCAGATTGTGTGTCAAAGAGTAGTCTAAAATCCAAAATTGTTAGGCTGGAGAGACAGGTCCTTAAAATCAGATCCAGATCAGATATTAACAGCTGTACTAATCTGGATTCACATGGACCTTCTGAACTACCCATTTGGATTCTGTTCTTATAAATAAATTTTGAAGAACTTCATAAATATGTTACTGTGCTGCGTTTCACACAGATATCATAATATTGAAACTGGCAGGTGGTGGTCTTTCCTCAGCTACATCTATGCGTTTAAAAGAATATTTTGCAGGTTAATGAAGATGTTGATTTTGGATCAAGTCACTATTTTGTGTAACTTGACAAATTTTATTCCTAGGACAGTATCCTTGTGCTCTTAGCTCTCAAGTTCATTTAGTTGTCATGTAGCATGAACATAGACTAAATGAAAAAGCTTTAAAAAATGACAAGTGACTTTTAAGTGCCTTCATTTTTAATTATTCAACTTGAAAAACTTTAAAGACTCTTGAGGGCAGGTGCTCAGCACTTTCTGATCATCAGAATTATTTGGGGGCATCTCCAATTAGGCATCCGGAAATGTAGGCATTAACAATCATTGATCACTTCTGAAAAATTTTGGCCCACAAAGACATCTTACTGCCATTTCCAGTCAGTAATTACTCTTTTCTATTAATTTAAGCTGTAAAGCACTGAAACAGACTAAATGTTTTTTTTTTAAAAAAAACTACTTGAATTCAACAGTTTAAACAAACAATCAGGAAATGGAGAATGTAAGTGTTCTCATGGCAACATGAACTCATCCACCTCGCATACTCAGTAATAAAACTATAGACTGGGATTTTCAAAGGCGCATAATGGGTGTCTGACTGTTGTTTGTGCTTCTGAAATCTTCCCACATCAGACATATCTCCAAGGGGCAGGATTTCATATTATGAGACCTGTAGTATTTGAATTCTCTGATGGTTTTATGATTTAATTTGTATGCTTAACTTTTTGCATTTAATTAGCTTGGGGGAAGGGGTTAGCTAAGTTTTGTCCAAGGGATCTACTCCAAAACGCAATGAGGGGATAGCTATTTGGGCACACTGGTGGTTGTATTGCACAGTGATCAAGAAGGGAGGTCTGGAATGATCATTGCGCTTGTTACTGCTAAGCCATTTCACTTTAACCCTGAATTAGTTCCCTTCAACTGGGAGAGGTGTGAACATGGGCTTCTTTGCTCTTGGAGAAAGTATTTTGATAGGGTATTATCTTGCATCCAGCATTTCTGTCTCTCTGGAGAGCCCATTTAGGAATCGGTTTATAAAAAGCACCTGAGCATAGGCTGAAATTGCATTGAAATCAACCAAAAGCAATCCACTCTCTCTGAGAGTCCACCCAAACTGTAGAGATGACCTTCCAGAGAGTGGTATGTACTACATAGCTGTCATGATGGCCAGTTTAGTTGCATGTGATGGAGCAGGGCTGGCTCCAGGCACCAGCATTCCAAGCAGGTGATTGGAGCGGCAATCTGCAAGAGGCGTCAGTCTGTGTTTTTTGCCCCAAGCAGCGTGCTGAATTGCCACCGGAGATGGCGGGGAAAGTCCGTGTGCCATTAGGGCAGCACGTGAGTTTCTGTGGCGGCGGCAATTCGGCAGCAGCTTCTAAGTTCAGCTGTCCACAGCAGTGCACCTTCTGTCTTCCGGCTGAAGACAGAAGCTGCTGCCGAATTGCCGCTGCCGTGGAAATGTGTGAGCCGCCCTAATGCCACATGGACTGCCCCCGCCATCCATGGCAGCAATTCGGCATGCTGCTTGGAGCGGCGAAAACAGTAGAGCTGGCCCTGGATGTTGGGCAGAGACTGGGCTTTGCTCTTCCTCAGTTTAATGGCACGAAGTGTACTATTCCTTTTTCTCTGTAATTAATTTCATTCATGTAACATTGACAGATCCTGGTCATCGGTGGGCGGGACCAACCCTGTGACCTCTGGAGCTAAACACATGAGCCTCTACTGCATGAGCTAAAAGCCACATGGCCCTTAGCTAAGGCAGTAACAGACTCATTAATCTCTAAGTGGTCTCAGTACCATTAGAGGGGACAGAACACCACACCCAGGAGCTGTGTGGGTTACATTAACCAAGTGGCAATGGCAGCATGGTGATGATTTGTATTGCAGTAGTGCCTAGAAGCCCCATTATGGGATTGGGCATTTTAGTTTTATACAACACTTGATTCTGTTTGTCAAGGCCAATGACAGAATTCTCCTGCTGACACCTAGACTCTGACAGTAGTGAAGACCACTCAGGACTTCTTATGCCACAGGAGTCCAGCTAATCAGGCAGAGAACAGGTTTTCCCAAGGACACACTTAACAAAGGTGAATGTGCAGAGTCTAGCAGTTCCCAGGGGAAGGTCACATTTCTGATTGTGTAAAATCTGCAGTTGCCTGATTTAATGAAGGACTCCCTGAGCCCATCCCTTCCTTCCTACTGCATACAAGTCTGACTCGTGCATGTACTTTCAGATGTTTATAAAAGCAGGAGCACCACCTCTGCACAGGCAGTGTTGATACTGGCACAGGGGGGAAGCCATGAGTCACCAGAGCAAAGGGAGTAACACCAAATGACTGTTTGGGTGTATAAAAAGAACAGAATTAGTGGGAATTTTCCAAGGACATCAATACTCCACTTTAGTTCAATTTGATATGGGCTTGAGCCTGAACTCACCACAATTTAAAAAGAAAAAACAACAATACCATGGGAACATAACTCTTGCTATGGGTTCACTGTCAATGAAATTTAATAGAAGTTGGAGCGATCTCAAAGCAGAGTGTATTGTTTATCTGCCCATAACCCATTTGAGGCTTCAGTAATGAAATACAGCTATCGACACTGGCACAGCCTCTTTGCCACAGTTTTCATACAGTTTGAGGACTCTTTCCGGTACCACATATTCATCCAACAAACTAGCTTTATCTGGAGGTGGATACAGAAAATTTGCAA
This sequence comes from Chelonoidis abingdonii, assembly GCF_003597395.2. Lineage (NCBI taxonomy): Eukaryota > Metazoa > Chordata > Testudines > Testudinidae > Chelonoidis > Chelonoidis abingdonii. Next base: position 5,297,694 of record NC_133778.1, read on the forward strand.
GACAAGCTACAGAAAGCAGGGGGGGAAAAAACCTGTTTCAGCAACTTGTTTATAAGGATTAAGTGAATCAAAACCTCCGATACCACCTACTGTGCTTCCCAGGCTGTGGAAAAAACAGGTTTATTGGTAGCAAGGGGCACAACCCAATGCAATGAATTAACAGCTATGTTGAAAGACTGAGGACATCTTTTATGCTGTAATGGGACCTGATCCAAAGCCCTTTGGAATCAATGCAAAGACTCCTACTGACTTCAGTGGGCTTTAGAGCAGGGACTTACCGCGTTCCTTCTTGGAATGGTAAATAAATGTGGACAATGCACATAACATGGCAGCTGAGTGGTAGCATAGACTGTTTTTTCCATTCCTTCATCTACCATTTGCATTAGTGATTATAGCACATGACATCCACAGAAACCTTAAAATGGCAAGCTAGCCTGGAGGTGAAGTTAGGAAACATGCTGGAGGGGAGACAGTGCCGCATTTGCAGCGAGATGACTGTTTCTAGGAATGGCCTTTTCCACCAGAAGAATGACCCTCACAACACTGACATGCCTTTGTGCTTGCTAAATATCAACTGGCCAAAAAAAAAAAAACCCCAAAATGATTACCCTGCAACAGATCAAAACCAACAAAAAGTAAAAGTAAGTGAATAACATCTACGACACAAACACTACTCCTAACCCGAGTTTCTCTCCCACAACGGGAGACGTTCCGGAGTCTCTGTGAAGTCCACTTGAGGCTTTGCTCTTTCTTTCTGTTTTTCGCAGAAGGCCGTCAGGTCCCATGATATTGGGCTGCAGTATAAATCCCTTAGATACGTAGATGAATGGATTTAGAACCCCAGTCCTGCAATCAGCTCAGCTCAAGCCATACCCACTCCAGGCTCGGGACATAGATCGCTTCCATCTTTATGTTCTATGGGCCCCATTCACTGCTAAGGAAATGAAGTCCACAGGCAGTCCTTGGACCTGAGTTGCTTCCAGGGAACCATGCGTTAGTATTTGGCTGAGTTTTCAGTAAGTGCAGTTTATGACTACTTCTGCTAAAGGTCTCGTGTGTATAAGTATTCATAAATGAGTTACACTAGGATCACTCACCTGACACCACATCGCTGATTTCTGCTCAAATAGAAAGCTGATCGACAGTACCCATGTACCTGCTATCAGTCAGCAGAGGGCAGCATTATTTTAAGGTGAAAACACAGCATTCTTGATCATAAAACTTATCCCGTTACTTTTGCTATCAAGTATTTTCATGGGAAAAGCTTTCCTGTTAAATTAAGGGGGGGGAAAGGGATCTAATGGGTAAAGGTTACAATGGAAATATTCAGAAGTGGGACAGTGAATGTTTTCCAATGGTACCAAACTCCATACTGTCACCTGCCAGCTTCACTCCCAAAACCGCTGCCAGAAAAGTTGGATTCTTACACCCTAACTTTGATTTGCTGAAAAATCACTTGAATGTTTCAGCTAAAAAAGGAAAACAGTTATAAAATGAAGCTCTTAAGGACATGCATTCGGCCAAATGGCGAACACATGCTGCAAAGAAGAAATGTTGGTTGAAAAATTTTACCCAACTCTGATGAGATAATACCATCGAACATGAATGTATATTAATGAGCGTTCTGGAAAAGACCCAGAAAGGGAAAAACTATTTTTGTATTATTCAAGAAACAACTAAACCCAGAAAATTGTATGAAAAAGTCCTGAATATGTTGTAATTCAGGTGCTTCTTTTCCTGCTGGTCCTGATTCTACAAAGACTTTCATCTAACTAATTTATGATTGCAACTGCTAATTTAAGTTTTTTGTGGCTTTAACAAAAATAAAAGAGAGTACAGGAGATATTAAAGAAAAAAACAGCAAGCAAAGAATTATGTGGATTAGTTTAAAACAAACCTGGAACCAATTCAAAAAATGGTTTTTTAAATATATTTAATCAAACTAAATGCACAAGAAGTACTTTGAGCATTTAATGGTCTTATGTGGTATTTTGAAGGGATTATCTACAAATCTTTGCACAAGTTAGTTTTAACATTTAAATAGCAAATAGAAAATAATGTTCCTCATTCATTCTTGCATTACTCCAGAGGGGTTCAGTTTAAATTAATGGACTTTTACTTATGTAAAACAGAGTGAATCGGTGATTGGCTTTAAAATCTTTGCCCATTCCTTAATGAACCCTTACTGCGTCATCCACTATTTCAGCAATTGTGCAGATTTTAATGGTTGCTATCATATAACCCTAGAGGCAAGATTCACTATTGCCTTGCACCTTGGGCAGTCATTTGCACTTGGTGTTTACCACCACCATCCTGGTTGTGCAATCAGGGCTGGCTCTAGCACTTTCGCCGCCCCAAGCAGGGCAGCACGCTGCGAGGGGGTCCGGTGGTCCTGCGGCTCTGGTGGACCTCCTGCAGGCGTGCCAGCGGATGCTCCACCGGAGCCATGGGACTAGCGGACCCTCTGCAGGCACGCCTGCAGGAGCTCCACCGGAGCCACCTGCTGCCCTCCTGGTGACTGGCAGAGCGCCCCCCGCGGCATGCCGCCCCAAGCACGCACTTGACGCGCTGTGGCCTGGAGCCGGCCCTGGTGCAATGCAGAGTCTGGTCCACAGTGCACAGCAGTTCAGCAGTAGCCCAATCAGGCCAAATTCAAACCCGGTGGAAGAGGACGTCACCCAAATCCCATTGAAATTTGATGGGAGTTCAGCATCTAACAGCTTTAGGTCCCTTTTGAAAATCTTGGCCTATGTCTAACTGTGTTCTCTTACACCTCAATAGCATTGTGCTTTAGCCACTCCCCTACCCTAACATGTCCCCGCCCCAATGTAGACCCTTTATGGCATGCTGGTTCCACTGGCTTTCCACTTGCCGGAGCTACAAGAAGGGAGTTAATGGGGGAAGATGGCTTGTAATTTTGGTTTCTCGTTTATTAACGGAGACTGAAAACATCCATGCCTTTGTATGCTTAGCCACCACTCCACTTTACCTACCAAGACCTCCTGGAGTCATCCATCCATATTCAGAGAACCACGTCAGTGTGTGCTTAACCTTAAGCATGTGCTTAAGTCCTTAGGACAGACTTGTGCATCCTGAATTGGGACCAAAATGGGAATGAAGGGTTGATCCTAAGAGAGGTGATTCTTTCAAACTCTGTGTTTGAATATTTTCCTGCGTGTTCCATAAAATGCTAGGTGTTTGCTATGACATTTTAAAACAAGAAACGGTATAAATGAAGCAGGGAAGGAAAAAAGTAATTGGAAGAAGTTATGATAACTTTCAGCAACTCCTTGAGTAGCCTTTAACGATCACTACATATCTGGAAAATAGCACATACCAAAGGCTCAGAAGGTTGGATTGTTTACTGTCTTGTTTTTATCAGTTTCCTTGGTAGTAGCCACATTGGTAAGACTACCTAACACTCAGTTCATGATTGTAATGAAGCTGGTTAAACAGTTTGGTTAATGATTAAGATCATATAAATATAGGATGAGCAAAAGGAGACTGCGTGTCACTTGTACAAACAGCTGCCTGAAAGCCTGTTTGGGGCCAGAAATTCAAGACTACTGGGTAAAATAAGTAGTACTTGTGTCATTTTTAAAACAAGTCCAATCGAATACATTCTGTGCTTTTCAAAGAGCTTTTAAAGCTCCCCTGGAAACGGTGAGTCTTGTCAGAGTACTTGGCACGTCTCAAACCCGGAGTGGGAGTAAGTTACCGTTAACATTTATAGAAGGTTAGCGAGTCACGTTGATGTTTAGGCTGCTGTGTCTTGGTTGCTCCCTGTGTCTGACGGAGGGTTCTCCCTTCTCCACTCCCTCTTTTTTGCATATTTCAGAAACTGCCTGCTCTGCCAACAGCCCTGGAAAGAGTAGATACACAGGAAAATGAAGGGAGCTGGAGCTTAGCAGCTGCTGTTTCCTTCTAAAACGTCATCTATGAGAACACAATATCTGTTTGTGTGATACACATACATAAAACATCCCAAAAAGACTTTTTTTTTAATCCTATTTAGAATATGTCTGAGAGCCTGTGGGTTTGTGATACTCTGTTTGAAAACATAATTTTCCTCTTCTCGCTTCCACTTTTTTACCTCTTTAGATCTAATGGATTAACACAGGGGTTCTCAAACTGGAGGTCGGGACTCCTAAGGGGGTCACGAGGTTATTAAATGGGGGGTCGCGAGCTGTCAGCCTCCACCCCAAACCTTGCCTTGCCTCCAGCATTTATAATGGTGTTAAATAGATTTAAAAGTATTTTTAATTCATTGGTGGGGGGTCACACTGATTCAGCAAAGCCTTAAGCATCTCCCCCAGTTCTGCAAAATACTTAAGTTTATCCTTAAATCACAGCGAAATTCTGGTTGACCTCACTGGAGCTTAAGCACAACTTGAGAACTTTGCCGAATCAGAAGCTCTATTCATAGATCCCACAGCCAGAAGGGACTTATCTGATCATTTAGTCTGACCTCCTGTTTAACACAGGCCATAGAACGTCCCCAAAAAAATTCCTAGTGCATGTCTTTTAGGGAACAAATCGACTCAACATCCATGCGTGTAACTTGTGAATACCACCAATGCACTGTGTTAGATTCACACTGACACCCAGCCATAAAATTGAATTACATTTCTGCAGGGCTTTTTCAGTGTGGTGCCAATCGAAAGCACTTCAGGAAAATGAGCTCAATTAATGGGGTGTGATACAGCATGGCCAGAGGGCAGCATAAGAGTGTTAGCAGGGGGCCTTATTCCCTGCCAAGGGAGGAAGGTTTGCTTTAGATTAACTAGAACAGCTGTGGCCAATTAGAGCACCTGACTCCAGTTAGAGCACCTGACTCCAGTTAGAGCACCTGACTCCAGTCATGGGATATAAACCCCTGCTTCAGTCAGACAGGGGGTGGTAGTTGAAGGAGAAAGGTTGGATTGGAGCAGAGTGCAGATTGCAGAAGAGAAGAGTTTGTCCAGAGAGAAATAGAAGGTTTGGAGGAGTGCTGCGGTGGATTGGGAAGCCCAACAGAAACCCTAGGTAAGGGGCACCAGGCTTGTATAGAAGAGAGGCGAGAAGCCCTTCACAAGCTGACGGGTATGAGAGGGAAGTAACCCAGGGGAAGAAACCGCTAGTCAAGTGGTTCACCACAACCCCAGGGCCCCTGGGTTGGGACCTGGAGTAGAGGGCGGGCCCAGGTCCCTCCCTCTCCACTCCCCTCCTCCAAGGACACTAGGGGAGTGATTAAGAACTGGTTCAGAGGCAAGCAATATCGCCCTGAACCTACCCCAGAGAAGAGAGAGCGCGAGACCCAGAGAACAATACCGGCAATTTGCCACAGGGGCAACTGTGTTTGAATATGCCAAGTTTAAAAGTGAAATTCTACTCTGAAATGTGATTTAAAATGGCAACACAGAGCTCTGTTTGTCTTTCCACGGCTCCACTTCAAAATTGCTCTATTTACAAGTAAAACTACTTTCCCACAGCTAGCTCCACAAACCCAGATAAGAATCTGAAAATCAAGCTGGGTTCTTTCCTTCTCTCCTGTCATAACCAGTCATAAAGGTTCTACAGGCCAGATTAAGACTCTGATTCAACAAGATACTCAGGCATGTGCTTAACTTTAAGCATGTGAGTAGAGCTATTGAAATCAAAAGTCTATACTATTCATGTGCTTAAAGTTAGGCACATGTTTAAGTGCTGAACCACGGTCTAGATCCTCAATCATAATGTTGTGTCTGGCGCAACATAACACATGAACTCTGCTGTCTCGGGTTATGCTGCCGCCTGGGTTGGAATGGAACTTGACAAGAGTAAATGCATTTAAAGTACCACACCACAAATTATGGCCATGCTGGTAAAAAAAAAAATGTTTGATACTAGGGAAATTTCTGAGACCTCAAGTACCAAGAGGTTAAAGAAGTGGTTTTCAAAACCTGCTGCTTAGTTACCCCGGGAAGAAAACTGGTATTCCAATGCCATTTTGTCTGTAATTAAAATAATAATGGATTACATTTTGAATGCAATAACATTTTTCTAAAGAATTACAGCTCTGTGAGCCCAAGAGCTGATCCTGTAACTACCATCAGAACAGGAACTGGACACTGAGTTCAGGAAGCAGGATGGCAAAACAAATACACACATGCGCGCGCACACACACACACACACACCCCATAACTACTCTCCTAATACCCACCATTTCCCTGAGCCTGAAAATTGCTGCCTTAATGGAATTCCTGGACCCCAATAACTCAGAGGGGAAGAGACTGGAGTACTGGAGCTGAACATGGGACTCCTGCATATCAGTGAAGGCTACTCAGCTCTTTCTTCTTCTCTGTAACATAGTGCGTATCCTTTCATTTTCCTATAAAGCCAAGACATCGTGGGCACAATGTTCTGACAGACTATTATTGACCATTTCATCAACTTTGGCTAATGAGTCAGAAGATATTTATGACACATTTGCTCTCTGCAGCTAACTTTCTGGCCACGTTTTATACTAAAAATTTTAAAATCATTATTTTTAAAGATCCCTAAGCCCAGGACATCTGAGCACTGCACAAAAATAAATTAGCGTCAGGAGAAAATTTAAAAGAGGGAGTAACAAATAAAGCACTGGAACTGGCATGGAGAAAGCGAACTCAAACATCTTGCTACAAATCCACTCGTCAACAGCCAGAGGACAAATGAGAATCAAATCCAACTTGAGCCCCACTTGAAAGAATTTCAGAACCCGGCTTTGGCACCTCTTAAGGGTTAGAGGGATGTGTGTACTGTTTATCACACGCGTTTTTCCTTTAATGCTTTAAGCAAACTGTATTTTCCCATTGCAGGAGGAGGTTGCATAGCTATCTGCAGAAGGCAAATCAAATCCCTCAGGAAATGCTGTAACAAACAAAAGCACTGACCTACCCCTGTGCATTATTAAATAGTTATTTTAAGACATAGTGTCCATGGCCTGTTTAGCCTTGGCTTTCCCCAGATGCGCTCCAAAACTCAGACACAGTATAAACTATGGCCAGTTCACATGACCTTACTTCTAGTCTGAGCCTGTAGGATTTGCCTGCTTTAGAAGATTATCATCTTCATTGTCTTCATGTTGTTTTCTCTGTGTGGGTGGATTGATATTTTTTCCCTTGACATGGTAATAAACTCCTAAAAGGCCCAATCCTGTTATATACTGACCACCTAGGAAAACGCGCAGCATCTCACAATTTCAATAAGAGTCGAGGGCTCTCAAGCGTTTCTTAAATAGGGCTGGCTGGTGCAAACCCCGATGTAGATTTTAATATTAAAAAATAACTCTGGTTTTGAGAGATTCCAGCACTTCTTTCCCTTTCAACTCCCCATGACAGCCTATGAAGTGTGGTGATTCTGTATGTTGTCATGGGCACTGATGAGGCCTCATCTGGAATGCTGTGTGCAGTTCTGGTCTCCCATGTTTACAAAGGATGAATTCAAACTGGAACAGGTGCAGACAATGGCTATGAGGAGGATCAGAAGAATGGAAAATCTAGTTTATGAGCAGAGATTCAAAAAGCTTGGCTTGTTTAGCCTAACCAAACAAAGGCTGAGGGAGAGATTCAGAGGGATAAGTATCAGGGAGGGAGAGGAATTATTTAAGCTCAGTAGCAGTGTGAACACAAGAACAAATGGATATAAACTGGACACTAGGAAGTTTAGACTTGAAATTAGATGAAGGTTTCTAACCATCAGAGGAGTGAAGTTCTGGAACAGCCTTCCAAGGGGAGTAGTAGGGTCAAAAGACATATCTGGCTTTAAGACTAAGCTTGATAAGTTTATGGAGGGGATGGTATGATGGGATAGCCTAATTTTGGCAATTAATTGATCTTTGATTACTAGCAGGTAAATATGCCCAGTGGCCTGTGATGGGATGTTAGTTGGGGTGGGATCTGAGTTACTAACAGGAGAATTATCCTGGGTGCTCACTGGTCAATCTTGCTCGCATGCTCAAGGTTTAGCTGATCGCCATATTTGGGTCAGGAAGGAATTTTTCTCCAGGGAAGATTGGCAGAGGCCATGGAGGTTTTTCGCCTTCCTCTGCAGCGCGGGGCATGGTCACTTGCTGAGGATTCTCTGCATCTGAGTCTTTAAACCACAATTTGAGGACTTCAATAGGCTTAGACATAGGTTTAGAGGTTTATTGCAGGAGTGGGTGGGGTGAGATTCTGTGGCCTGCATTGTGCAGGAGGTCAGACTGATAATCATAATGGTCCCTTCTGACCTTAAAGCCTATGAGAAACGAGAACTTGAAAGTCAATGGAATTGTGTATATTAATGCAAACAGAGAATTGGCCTGCAGCAAAGGTATAAAGTACCCAAGGTAGCTCAAGTTCTTCAATCTCCAATGAATGAGAATCAATGCACCATCCTTCCCCTCCAGCTTGAGTTGGAGGACAGCTGGCTAAAGAGAACCTCACAAATGGAGATGCTTCAGGAAACAAGATGATTTTCAGGTGCAGAAACACCCAACAAGGTGCCAGAGTCCTATATGGCACATTTTAAAGTGGGAGATGTAGTTACCCCTGTTCCAGCAGTGTAATTTTTTTGTTTTTATACATGTCGGGACTGCACAAGTGGAAAAGACTTCAGCAGTGCTTGTATTTTTCACTTGTGACCTGATTTCAAAGGGTGAGAAACACTCTAACTCGTGCAAGCAAAGGAATAGTGGAGCAGTAAATGGGACACTTTTCAGAGACACAGAACCAGTGCTCATCTGTGTGAGGATTATGTTTCATGTTTATATTAAGTGAATGATAAAATTTAAAAAACTAGGTTAACCAGCCCTTTACCCTGCCACGGCAAGGTTTTTCCCTGCAGTCTCTTTCCTAGTGACTTTCCAGATCTGTTTTACACATCCAAGGGGTTGGCCTGAAACATTTCAATGACTATTACAAACAGTCTGATAGATTTCACTGGTTTTTTGTTCCTGTTGTTCAGCCTAAATTTCCCTCTCTCAGTGTTAGACTCATAGATTTTGAGATCAGAAGGGAAAATCATGGTCATCTACTCTGACCCTCTTCACATTGCAGGCCACAGAACATCATCCACCCCCTCCTGTAATAGACCCAGAACCTCTGGCTGAGTTACTGTAGTCCTCAAATCATGAGTTAAAGACTTCAAATTACACAGAATCCATCATTTACACTAGTTTAAAGATGCAAGTGACCCATACCCCAGGCTGCAGAGAAAAGTTAAAGCCCCTCAGGGTCTCTGCCAATCTGACCTGGGGAAAAATTCCATTCCAATCCCAAATATGGTGATCAGTTGAACCCTGAGCATTTCAGCAAGACCCAACAGCCAGACAAGTGGGAAAGAATTCTCTGCTGTAACTCAGAGCCCTCCCCAGTCAGTGTCCCATCACCAGCTGCTGGAGATATGTGCTGCTAGCAGTCACAGATCAGCTACAGGCCATCGTAGACAGTCTTGTCATATCATCCCCTCCATAAAATTTATCAAGCTCAAAAGCCAGATATGTCTTTTGCCCCCACTGCTCCCCTTGGAAGGCTGTTCCAGAACTTCACTCCTCTGATGGTTAGAAACCTTCATCTTATTTCAGTTTCCAGCTTATTGATGGCCAGTTTATATTCATTTGTTCTTGCGTCCACATTGACACACAACTTAAATAACTCCTCTCCCTTCCTGGTATTTAACCTTCTGATGTATTTCTAGAAAGCAATCACATCTCCCCTCAGCCTTTGTTTGGTTAGGCTAAACAAGCCAAGCTTTTTGAATCTCTGCTCATAAACTAGATTTTCCATTCTTCTGATCCTCCTCATAGCCGTTATCTGCACCTGTTCCAGTTTGAATTCATCCTTTGTAAACATGGGAGACCAAAACTGCACACAGTATTCCAGATGATGTCTCACCAGTGCCTTGTATAATGGTACTAACACCACCTTATCTGTGCTGGAAATACCTTGCCTGATGCATCCTAGGATTATGATCAACTACTACATCCAGATCTTTCTCCTCCTTTATCACTTCCAACTAGGTGTCCAGATGACCTGATTTAATAGGGACATTCTGGGCTTTGTCTTATATAGGTGCCTATCACCTCCCACCCAATTTTTCATACTTGCTATCTGGTCACCCTACTTCCAACTGATGCATCCCCAGTTTATAGCAAAAATTCTTGCTGTTAGTCCCTAAATGCATGATCTTGCACTTTGCACTGTTAAATTTCATCCCATTGCTATTATTCCAGTTTTCAAGGTCATCCAGATCTTTTTGTATGATATTCTGATCCTCCTCTGTATTGGCAATACCTCCCAACTTTGGGTCATCTGCAAATTTTATTAGCACAGTCCCACTTTTTGTGCCAGGGTCATAAAATAAAAATATTCAATAAGATCAGTCCCAAGACCGAACTCTAATGAACTCCACTAGTAACCTCCCTCCAGCCTGACAGTTTACCATTCACTATGACCTGTTGTAGTCTAGCTGTTAACCAGTTCCTTATCCATCTTTTGATTCTGATATTAATCCCAACCTTCTCCAACTAACTAATAATTCCCATGTGAAACTGTATCGCATGCCCTACTGACATCCAGGTAGATTAGATCTTATGTATTTCCTTTGTCTAAAAAATCAAGTTATCTTCTCAAAGAAAGAGATGAGGTTCGTCCAGCATGATCTATCTTATGTAAAACCTGTATTGTATTTTATCCCAATTAACACTAACCTCTATGTCCTTAATGACTTTCTCTTTCAAAATTTGTTCTAAGACCTTGTTTACTATAGCCCTGTAGTTTCCCAGATCACTTTCCCCCCCTTTCTTAAAAATAGGAACTATATTAGCAATTCTCCAGTCAGAGGGTATGATCCCAGAGTTTACAGAGTCATTAAAAATCCTTGCTCTTGGGCCTGCAATTTCATGTGCCAGTTCTTTTCATATTCTTGATGAAGATTATCTGGGCCCCCTGATTTAGTCCTATTAAGTTGTTTGAGTTTGACTTCCACCACAGATGTGGTACACCTCTACCCTGATATAATGCAGTCGTGGGGAGCCAAAAATCCCTACAGCGTTATAGGTGAAACACTGTTATATCACAGTAGTGGTGGCAGGGCTGCAGCGGTAATTTAAAGAGCCTGAGGCTCCGGCCGGGGGGGAGCCAGAGGCCCTTTAAATTGCCGGCGGAGCCCCGCTGCCACAGCCCCAGGGTAGCAGCATCAGGACTCTGGCGGTGATTTAAAGAGCTCCAGGCTGTAGAGGAGTTTTTAAACTAAGGGCTGGGGGAAAGCTAACAGGTGTGGATGAGCACAGATAAAGTTTCTAGACACCATAAACGACTACTTCTTGGAGGAGCTAGTCCTGGAACCCACAAGAGGAGAGGCAATTCTTGATTTAGTCTTAAGTGAGCACAGGAACTGGTTCAAGAAATGAATATAGCTGAACTTCTGGGTAATAGTAACCATAATATAATTAAATGTAACCTCCTTATGGGTGGGAGAATACCAAAGAAGCAACCCATAGTAACATTCAACTTCAGAAAGAGGAACTACACAAAAATGAGAGCTAGTTATATATCAATTAAAAAGTATAGTCACAAATGTGAAATGCCTTCAAACTGCATGGAAACTTTTTTAAAAATATCATTATAGATGCTCAAATTAAATGTATAGCCCACATTAAAAAATATAGCAAGAAGACCCCAAAAAGTGCCACCATGGCTAAACAACAAAGTAAAAGAAGTGGTTAGATGAGACAGGACATCTTTCAAAAATTGAAAGTTAAATCCTACTGGGGAAAATAGAAAAGAGCATAAACTCTGCCAAGTCAAGTGTAAAAGTACAATTAGGCAGGACAAGAAATTTTGTTTCTCTTTTGGTAATTGCTCTTCACAATCCTAGCAGATGAGTGACTAGATCTTTCCCCTATCAAATCTCTGTGATAGGTTAGTATAGTGCAAGCCAGAATAACAGTAAGGTATCACTGTGAGAATGGGTGGTAAATTCCACTCAATATCCTGTATGTTGGCTCATACCCGTACAATACAAATGAAATGCTGTTTCTAGACATGTTTACAGCCCCCAAAGAATACTCAAGAGAGCTTACCAGCAATCTATTGAAAGGCTAAAAGAAGAAGTTGTTAACAAACACAGTTCTAGGAACCATTCAAGGTGATAAGGGGAACAAAGTATTGGAAAGTAAAATTCTTTGTCTGAATTGAATTTCTTCAGACTGTATCCATGGCACCTGGCTTCCCAGAGGACTGACTACAGAAGCTTTATCTTCTACAGCTACGTGGCTTTTAAGTTATCAGTGTATAACAACCATCTTGGTCACCACAGGGAAATGAACCTGTGACCTTCACAGCTAATGGCACGAGTCTCTCTACACAGCATAAGCTAAAGAACAAGCTCTTCTCTGTATGTGACTGTAACAGACTCGTATTGTTTGTGGCTTGGACAGAGAGCAGGAAGCATAACAGTGGATTACACGAGCACAAGAGCATTTTTCTTTCCAAAGCTCACCATTGTTCACACTAGAATAACAGGCCGAATGGAATTTTGACCCAATTCTCCTCCTTTCCTCCCTCACCCACTTTGGAGATAAAAAAAAAAGCATGAGACATTTTCTTGGAAATTTGTAAGTATCTGACAACAAGGGCTAATAGCAATAGCACTTTCCCACCCTTAAGTAGAAATTTTATATCTTTGGCACAATGATACTAAAAACTACATTGCCTTTTTATGGGAACAAATGCTGATAATGTGATATGTTCAGGGGCCACCCAATGAAATTAATAGGTACAGGTTTAAAACAACCAAACAGGAAGTATTTCTTCACATACCACACAGTCAACCTATGGAACTCATTGCCAGAGGATGTTGTGAAGGCCACGACTTTAACAGGGTTCAAACAAGAACTAGATAAGTTCATGAAGGATAGGTCCATCAATGGCTGTTAGCCAAGATGGTCAGGGATGCAGCCCTATGCTTTGTGTGTCTCTAAATCTCTGACTGCCAGATGCTGGGACTGGACGATGGGATGAATCATTTGATAACTGCCCTGATCTGTTCATTTCCTCTAAAGCTGATAGCACTGGCCACTGTTGGAAGACAGAATATGGTGCTAGATGAAGCATTGATCCGATCCAGTATGGCCAATTTTAGACACTTGAGCATGCATCTAACTTTAAGCATGTGAGTAATCCCACTGAAGTCCATGGGCCTACTCACATGCTTAAAGTTAAGCACACATGTTAAGTATGTTGTTGAATCAGGGCCTACGGCTGGAGTTTTTAGACCATGTCTTCCATCCACCTTACAGAGCAGGAATGTTTTAGGATTGTCTTCAGTGCTTAGCATAGTCCACTTTTGAATTACTCACATGATGATGCTTCCTCTTCATTCCCCTGAGAAACTATCCTCCAGTCTGGGAGACCTCACTGGTAAAAACAGTGACAGGAAGACATGAAATCTGAGCGGGGCAATTAATAACATGTGACACAGCTGTAGAACTTTTATCAGTCTGAGGTCATGGGAGACATAAACCATAATATTAGTTATGCTATCTTTACAAAGCCAGATATGTTAAGCCAGCTGATAGATCACGTCCTGTGTTTTGGGCTGAATCTGACAAGAGCAGCTCTTGAGATTTTCAGCATCATCAAAACTAATCCTAAACTGTCCCTTTCATTTGGGGTTGAACTCTAATCTTTGTTTTTAATCCCAATCTGGAACAGAGCACTGTCTCCTTGGAGCATGTCTTTGGAATGCTTCGCTAGAAGAGAGGGCCCACCCTGCAATGCAAAGGGAATCTTTCCTGTCCTGTTAGCTAGCCTTATGGATGTCAGAAGAGGATTTAATTCCAGAAATCACAAAGCAGAATCCAATCATTCTGCAAAAAGCTCACACTGCGAGGACTTGTCAATCCTTTTACTTGTAACTATAATTTAAGGGCAAAAGAGTACTTCCCCAGATGGCTTTTGGAAAACACACATAAATAATGTGCATGCATTTAGGCTCCATAATAAAGCACCATTGATTTAGAGAAGCTTGTATCGCACTGAATACTTTGGACAAGAATGATGTCTGAAGCGACTAGTTCCCAGCCTGGAGGAATATGTATTTTTGTCATTGTTGGCAGAGCCGTGTGTTCCTTCTTTTAAAAGAAGACAACTGTAACTTTAAGAGACGCTGTTTTCCGAGTATGACAAAGGGGTGTATGTTCACAGGTCATCACTGTGCCTTAGCAGGCTTGGAGATGACCTAATGCCATGTCTTAAAACCAGATGCCTCCTCCAAATCGCACGTTTACTAAATAATTCATGGTATGGGATCAAACAGCTAGAGATCCTTGTAACAATTTTGTTAGAAGCTTCACCGTTAAAGGAGAAAACAAGTCCAGAACCATGGAGGTAAAATCCCAAAGAGTTTTGTTTACTATAGCAGCTGAAGACCAGCCAGAAGAGTGTGTGTGCCCACGTCGTAGACATGGAACGGTCATGGGGCAATGGAACTGCTGCAGTTCCACTATGTGAGAGGCAGGGGGTGCAGGCTACAAAGCAATTGCAAAAGGACTACTCCTGAGCCCCTATACACTGAGGAGTTGTGCTCACTGGCAGCTCTCCATGGTAGGGCTGGGGCTTCGGGGTGGGGGAGGAATGGGCAGTATCCAGAGACTATGGCCTAGTCGCTGCCAGTGCAGCCAATAATCTGTAGTGAAGGCTGCAAAGTGGCTGCACTGTGCTCAGGATGTGAGGAGTTGGGGCTTCAGTTATGGAGTTTCCCCTGCATTAGTGCCATTCAGGGTCTGGCCTATAGTTTTTAGAGATTTTTTTCCTGTCTTCCTCTCTGTCATTGCCTTGTCTATTAAACTGGCCAAACATCCAAGATTCTCTAGCATTCCACTGTTATTTTATTGCCTGATTCTGGAAATAAGTAGGCTGGTCTCTAGTCTCTGGGGAAGCATGGGGCAATGTTTCTTAATGATCTTTGGGGTTCAGCCCCAGCTACATGCTGTGGGGCTGCACCCCATGGGACTGAAGCAGAGACTGACAGGCAGCCAAAGCAAAGTAGTAAAGTAATCCGCTTCCACTTTGGGATGGGCACAGAGCTGCAAAGTTTAGTTCCAGATCTGAAGCTTGGGTGTGTTCAAATTGGGGGCGGGAAAGGGCTGATTCATCCCACGGTGAAGGCAGGGTCTGGTTGCAAAGTTCGGAACTGGATCATGGTCCAGACTTCTCCTAGATTAGGAGGGTGTTGGGCTCTGGGGTTTTCGTTCAGGCCCATCTCTGAGTTATCCCTCCCAAAGCAAAGAGGAGAAACTGATTGTAAGTAAAACAGTTTTTTCCTTCAAATGGACATGTGTCAGTTCTCTTCTCTGGAAGTGAAGGCACCACACACACACTTCTGGAAAAAGTGAAACAAGGGAGGGAAGAGATTCAACATGAAGGCCTGTGAAGCTAATGTGTTTAAACTGTCTGAAACTTATTGCTTAAACCACTCAGATTTTTTGGGAAACTGCTCTTTGCCTCGTAAACCGTCTTTTACGTGAAACGTGAACATCTGTTGCTAAAGCCTTTTTCTTCGTCCAACCCAGACCAAGTTAAGATCTGTGCAAAGCTAACAGTTCTCCTGATCAGAGAAATCAAACTTCCAGCCTGGGGCTGGATCGAGGATATGTTCAGAATAATATGAAAAGGGGATATTATGCCTGGGCAGGCGATGAAAGGTTTTACCCTCCTGAGTGTGGCCAACTCCTAGGAAAATCAATGGGAGTTGGGGAAGCTCAATATTGTACAGGAAGCATCCAGCACTTTACAGGGGCATTCCCTGATTGCTTTGCAGTACCATTAATATCGCATATTCCAGGGTTTCTCAAACAGGGGTCACCACTTGTGTAGGGAAAGCCCCTGGTGGGCTGGGCCAGTTTGTTTACCTGCCCCGTTCGCAGGTCACTGCTCCAGGCCAATGGGGGCTGCTGGAAGCAGTGGCCAGTATGTTCCTCGGCCTACGCCGCTTCCAGCAGCTCCCATTGGCCCGGAGCAGTGACCCGCAGCCAGTGGGAGCCACGATCAGCTGGATCTGCGGACGCGGCAGGTAAACAAACCGTCCCAGCCTGCCAGGGGTTTTCCCTACACAAACAGTGACCCCTGTTTGAGAAACTCTGGCATATTCAGATAGGGGAGACAATGGTTGAGATGAGCCTTACCCTCTTTCTTACAGCCTGCACTCACTGAAGTCAATGTGGGCACTGCCATTGATTTCAATGGGAACTGGAGCATTCGACTTGCTACAGTTTAACCTTGCGTCCTGCCTGCATCAACGTGCATAGATCCATGGGAATCGAACGCCCCGATATCCCTTTTGTGACACAAATACTACTGGGATTTTAGATCTTAGAGAATATGATAGTTACAGCTATCGCTCATCATGCTCTGGTACAGTGAGCTTATCCTATTTACACCACCAGTTGAGGATGTGAGGGCATTAGTTCATTCTACCTCTAGAGATATGACTGGCTCTGGGTAATACAGACTGTCCCTGGAACTCGTAATATCTCTAAACATGGAAAGAACTTTCCAAGGGTCACCACTGCAGCAGTAGTGAAATGGAAAGGACAAGCTCTCCCTCCACCAGGTTTTTAATCAGACCCTCACTGCTCTGAGTAGGGGGTTGGACTAGCTGACCTCCTGAGGTCCCTTCCGACCCTGATATTCTATGATTCTATGCTCTCCTCAGGCTGAGCCCTGTTAACATGTTCAGCTGACCTTTGTTAGTTTGCAGAATGTCCTGGAACAGAAATGGGAGACAATCACAAGTCCAGAGCAATTTAAAAGACTCCATCTGAGTCTGCTTAAAAAGAGAGAGAAACAAAATGGGCCCAAACTGAAAGCTCAGATCCAAACACCTTGACTGAGTGGGGAAATTCAGATCCAGCTACGAACTATTTCTACAAATAAGCTAGCTGTGCAACGGCATTTGAAACAACCTGCTGTGATTTGGGGTTTTCCCTTACAGATAACTATATCCGTTGCCTTGCTAGTGATATTCCCAGTAGAGGGACTGACTGACTGAGTCCTTCCTCTGTTGTCCTTTTGATAGCTGCGAGACTTTCCATTGCTGCGTGTGACTGAGCGCTCGCTAGCTGTAGGACCCTGGCCACTCGTGAAACTGTGTAACAGCAGATCACAGGCGTAATTGGAGACGTTGACAGTTGGGGCAATGACTGGGCTAATTAGATCCTTAGCTCAATAAGGGAAGATATATAATTGGCAGGAACAGGAAGGAAAGGGGGATCTCAGAGTGAACTGGCTGTGGTAGAGAAAGCTATGTGGAAGGCTCCACCTGACTCATCCCTGCACTGTGTTCTGTGATGCTAGGAATCTAAAGATTAAAGATCCATGGAATAAAAGAAACAGACTCTGTGTATGTTGTGAGTGGCAGACCATCCAAATGGATCAAGTGCAGAAGGCTGAGTAGCCAAAAAGGGGCCCTGTGACACTGCCCCCCAGTGACACAGTACCGGTTTCCATTCTAAGAAGGTCCAGTTAAATCATAGGACAACCTTTCAGTGGAAAAAACAATGAACCCTAGATAGCGAGAGAGACAGATACGTCTTGAACTGGGAACTCTATTGTCCTTTCATCGCTGTTAAAACTTTGTGGTGCTTTGTTACAACTTTTGTTTCTCCCTGCGTACTGACGTTCAACCCAGTGCACCAAGCCAGTGTAATGTCTACAAACAACTCAAGTCCCAATTAAGTCTTCAAAATAAGGCTTAAGTAAGAGTTGAGCCTTGGGCTGGCCCCTCTGTATCCGTTAGTGTCACCCCACAGGAATGGTTCTGTGGGTGTGATTTTCCTTTCTATTTCTTGTATTTCGGTTTCCTGTTTACTTCTGTGCAGTAAATATGTAATCCTCACCTCTGCTTCCTGCCCCTCCCCCAAATAATAAACAAACAAAACTTATTTCTTCCTTTCTGGACCAGCTTTTCAGCAGGTCTAAAGTCAATGGAGCTATGCCAATTCGCACCAGCTGAGAATCTGGCCTTCCAAAGTTACTTTTCTGCCAGTGAGCTCATCTGTTGTCCTGGAGCTAGGATGCCACACAACGTCAGAGAAAGCCATTGTCTTCAGTTCCCATACACCCTTCCAGTGCACCAATTCAACTAATTTAGAGAACAATCTGTGTCTAAACCCTGGTCTCCAGTTAAGCCGCGTGTCAAGTGCATCTCAGAAACACACAGTTTGACGCTGGGGAGAGTTAACTGCAACCCAGTGTCTTCACTTCAGTTTTCAACTTGCATCTTTGCTAGCACCTCCAGAGTGTCATTTGCTGCTGTTCCTGCAGGATGCAAAAGATTGGCAGACTTTGGATTGCACTAACACCCTTTGAGATGGATTCAAAGTACATTTTGAAATGGTTCTAAAATTCTGTAAAGAATGGGGTTTTCTGATTGCCCTACCTCTGATGATAATCCCCAAATACATAAACTGGACCTTTTTCCTTTATAATTTCTGTTTGAAAATATAAATGGTAGAATAAAGAAACCGCCAAAGACTTTCATGCTGAAGGATGCCAAGGCAATTTACCAACTAGATAAGTAACTGTCTTCCCCACCATTGAACTGGGTCCCTCTGGCATAGAGCAGAACAGATGATTAACATCTCATCAAATATTGCATAACAATTAGGGAAGGAAGAGAAGAAACTGATTGTATCCAACTGAAACTGCAGTGGAGGACTTTACTTAGGCAGTATAGGTGCTGATGGAGATTTGGCCAGGACACCAGAGAGAATATCTTTGGTCTCATGAAAACTTAATTAGGATTTTTAATGAGTGTAAATCAGGACCCTATGTTTATCTCAACCTGGTTTAAAAAAAATCCATCCAAAAATGGAGTATCAATGACAGGGACATTTTTGGTGGAAAAATTTTATATATTTTTTCCTCCACGAAATTTCTAAACATATTTTTGAAAGACTGCAAAATTGTGGGAAGAAACTCTCATTTCCTCCTTCTTTTTTTCTTCCTTCCCCTTCCCCTTCCCCTTCCCCCCACCCTCATTTTTCCAGGGATGTTTTTCTTTAAGAAGAAGAAAATTGAATTTTTCTACCAAAAGTAAGCAAATTTTGAAATAATTGTTCTGAAAATTTTCCAAGAAAAATGAAAATTTACTTTTCAAACGAGTGAAAAATTGCATGTAATTGTGAAACATATTTACCTTCTTGTCCAGCCCTATTTCAATCTCCTCTGAAGGCAGTCCCTCTACCAGCATGCGTCCCTCTACTACTTTTCATATGCTGAATCACCATTACCACCAAGTCCTACAACACAAGGTCTTCTCTGAAGCTGCCCATTCAAATAGGGACCAGGCCCCATTCATTTGAGGTTAGAAGAGCTGATGAAATAACAGGCTGAAGGAGCTTCAGGGACAAATGTTTAAACCTAGTATATTAGATCCTCAGCTGGTTTTAACTGACAAAGTTCTATTAATCTCAACTCCAAAGAGCTTAAACAGGATGTTATAGGTCCTGTATAGGGCTCATGCACAGGGGTGAATTTCACCCTGTATGAACAGATATGCACAAAAATGCACCTGTTTAAGCAAAAGGCAAGAGAAGAGAAGGACAGCAATAAGAAACATTCTTGTGGCCTTTTTAAATTTGAAATGATCAATCCCTGCAGAATGCACACTTAGGAATTCTGGCAGGCATTACAGAGAGCACACGGATAAACAATGCATAGCTGTTGATTTCACACAGCACGCCCCAGAGCCGTACTTGGGATGTGTCACAGATGTTACATTGCATTGTGTTTTGCCCGCTTTGCGATGCTGTCTCTGCTCTATCCCAGGTCCCATGGGGAGGTGTGTGAGAATGTTCCCCAGACTTGCCTTTACAGAAGTGCAGGGTCTCAGTATTTGGTGAACTAGATTAACCAGGCTGGAGATGGGTGATGTACTGCTCTGAACGAGCGTAGAAGCCAAGACCACCAAGGTTCTATTCTTGAGTCTGACAGTAACTCAGAGAGAGGCCTTGGAATTTGCACTGACTGACTTCCAGAGGTGCTGGGCATGCTGAGCTCCAGCTCCTGCAGGTGTGCGGTATCTCTGACAGCCCCAAAGCCTTTCAGATTGGGCACCCGCAGGCTGAAGCACCCCTGCTTAGTGACCATCTTTGAAACTGTTGCCTTGGACCTCTCTGAGCCTATGAGAGGCCGGGTGTAGGCAGGCATGCTCACTTGCACCAGGTCTGAGTCTGGCCCATTGTAGGCTCCCTAACCTGTGAAACATGGAGAGATTCCATGTAACCTCTGCAAGAGGCCACTGCTGTTGGACAATTCCCTGTCGTTAAGAGGCCATACCAAAGTATCCCCAAATGGAATGGGCCAGCTGCTGTAGAGCAGCCAGCAAAAACCAGGGCCGTTTCAGGCTGTTTCCTATTATGCCAGCTACCCACAGCCTCCAGGAGGCATTTTGGGCACTAGACATTAGCAGTGCATAGAGAATCCCTGGCCACATCCGTGGCAAGGAAGTGGGTCGCTGTAGGAATGAGGTGCCAGCTCTGTGTGACCAGTCCCAGTGAAGACGCTTTGTGCCACGAGTAGCCAGGAAATGACCCCTGGGATGAAAGTATTCCATGTTCATTATAATGCAGCCTTCACTAAACCACCTGATTTTTTGTCAGGCCCTAGTGGCTTACGATAGGTTTCATTGTAGTTACCCACCTCACAGGGGAGTTGTGGGAATTAATTAGTTACTCCTGTTCTAGTGCATTGTAGATGCAACATGTGATCTACAAGCTAAGAGAAGATTTTCCAAAGTGACGAGAGATTGAGTGCCTGTAACGTGGTGTCGCTGGGGCTCGACCCTCCCTGGGGAGGAGGGGAGCCACACCGGCCTCGACCCGTTGTTCGAGGGCCTCTGTCCTCAAGACTGGCGGCAACAGTTCAGGTAGTTCGAGCCCTGTGGGTGGGACCGAACAGTGGCACAGTCAACAGGGGCCCAGCCCTGGGTTCTGGCAGGGCACCAAACCCACAGTTATATCAGCTCCGGCCCTCCTGGTTCAGGGTGGAGCTGTCAATAGTTCGGGTCGCTTGGGCCCTTTGGGGCAGGACCGAGCAGTGGCACAATCAAAGGGGGCCCAGCCCTTGGTTCGGGAGGGGCACCAAACACACAGTTATAGCAGCTTCGCTTAAATGGCCTCCGTAGGCCGGGGAGAGGGGGATTCTGCCAGCCGGGTACGGGTGTCGGGGGAACGCAGGCCCACCCACCCCACTGCGTTCCAGCCCGGGGCCCTGGTAGCGGCTGTCACCACTACTGGTGGTCAGTAGGGACCCTGACCGAAACACACTGACATAGGTATCGGTACATCTGCAGCCTGACTAGAGTCGGCTGCCCCGGGCTACTTCCGATATCCCCCTCCGTGCCTACCTGGTCCGTGGTGTCAGCTCCGGGGAAGTCCAGCGCCATCGGTTCCTCCCAGCCAGGGCTGGGCGGCAGGTCCGGCACCTCCCCCGGGAAGTCCAGCCAGGCTTGCTGCGAGGGCTCCTCGGGGTAGCAGCAGGGACGGGGCGGCTCCAGCAGCCCCTCGTCGCAGCGGGCACGGGGAAGCTCTGGCCAGTCAGGGCACCGGCCGGGCCTCAGCAACTTCCCCGTCACGAGCACCGGCTGGCAGGTCTGCTCCTGACGGCGTCTGGGCTCCAACTGAGGGCGGAGGGCCGGCTTTTATGTTTGCGGGTCGCCGCTTGACCCTCTGAGGGGCGGGACTACCGCTCAGTGGCCCCGCCCCTATAGGTGACTGACAGGGCTCGACCCTCCCTGGGGAGGAGGGGAGCCACCCCGCCTCATTACAGTGCCCAACTTGGGACATCTTAAAGGGACCTGATCTTGAGACTATACGGAGCATCCACCCTCAGAAAAACAGGCCCCTGTTGGGAGTCTCCAGCTGGGCGAGAAAAACTGGAGGCATCCAAAATAACTCGTCATGTTGGAAATACTTGGCCTAAGCATTGTTATTGTGAGGAGTCAGAGTCCTTCAGTCCTTGACAGTAGTTTCTGAAAATATACACTCCAAGCATATACTGATTCAGGAACAACTCAGGCAACGAATGGAAATTACTAATTGGCTTCTGAGAGTGACAATGGGGATGAGATGAGATCTTTTATGGACCAACTACTATTGGTGAGAAAGACAAGCTTTTGAGCCACTCAGAGCTCCAATAAAAGAACTTCCATTGAACCTAAAGAATTAGCACCTCGTGATATAAGTATTGTCATTAGCTCTCTGAGATTGCCACATAAAACAGGAGTAAAAGGAATACAACTTCAGCGATTACAGCCTGGCCTGGAGCTTTGTCAAAGTGAACTTTAGAAAAAGACCCTCAGAATTTCATGGCAGTAATGGAAAAAATCCCATATAACCCCCTGGGATAGGAAAAGTCTCTGGCTCCCTCTATATTAGTAAGAGAGAATAAAAATGAGAGGCTGGTCCTGCCAGCTGTAAAGTTTATTTGCATATTAAACTCTCTGGCTTCCCCCTGTGACTACGTCTACACCTGTGGTAGCGTGTAGGGTACCTCTGTAGCTACATGCTGCAGAGGAAAGCAGACTGAATCCACACTTCTGTGTATAGCTACATGTGGCAGTGAAAGCCTGTGGCGGGGAAGGCAGAGGGGAAAGGCTTCAGCAACAGGATACTGCACTCCTAAAAATAGCAGTGTGGACATTGAGGTGCTGCTTGGGCACGTAGAGAGCTGTGCAGGGTATATACCATAAGGTTCTGGTCTCTCACCTGAGCAGTGCCTGATCATCTAGACTGCTATTTAGTAGCTGGGTGTGCAGTGTCTGTACCCTATACACCACTGTAAGTGTAGACACAGCTTACAAGGAACACAGGAAAATTGAGGGGGTTCATTCTTCTGTCGTGTGTCATTTGCACATGCTTTAGCGGTGTTTCAGTGGGACTGAAATGTTTTCTTTGCCACTCACTGAGGAAGGGCACTCTTCTGGTTAGAGCACTGGACCGGGGCTCAGGAGACCTAGCTGTGTAGAGACTCTCTGCATGAACTTGAGCAAGTCACTAAGGGCTTGGTTAGATGGGGAAATTTACTGGCAGAACTACAGCAGTATAATTAAAACCAGTGCTGCAGTTATGCTGGCACTGCAGAATAAGAATTTCCACACAGCGAGTTATACCAGTATAACTGTAGTGCTATAATTATTCCAGTACAGTTCTGCTGGTAAATTTCCCCATGTGGACAAGCCCCAAATCTCTGTCTCAGTTCCCCATCTGTAAAATGGGAATCAGAAACTTCCTGTCCCTCCCAAATATTGTCTGTCTTGTCTATTTAGATTGTAAGCTCCTTGGGGCAGAGGCTGTGTCTGTACAGTGCCAAGTCCCCCGATCTCAGCTGGGGTCTCTCAATGACCCAGGAATACAAACAATAACCTTTCTGGAGTGGAGACCAGAATCAGAAGTCCCAAAATACCGTGAGAAACAGATTCTCTGTTTTGTGCTGTTTCATGTCTCAGGTTACTGGGAATTCTTTGAACCAAAGCACTGAGGCTCAGTACTGAGGTGCATAACTGTATTGCAGACAGGCGCAGGAAGAGTCCTTCTGTTCTGGGTTTGTCCTCACCGTGGGTCAGGACTAGGTGCTGCCACAATATAAATAGTTAATAATATCTGCTGTCCCTACCGAGGCCTGACTAAACTCCCAGAGTCCTATCCCAGCATGCAGTGGTCACTCTCTGTAAAGCAGAGGCTGATCTCTTTGGGGTGGTCCTCTTTCTGGTTATGCCAAAGTCCAGGACAGGAATCTGGAGATTTTCCCAGGACATTACAGCTAAGAAATAGGAGGAATCTCATGAGAGAGCCTGAAGTCACAAGATTTCCAGCCTCGTTTCCAGCCCAAAGTGGCCTGGATACGCTTCAAACATTTGAATGCTTTGTCCAAGCCAACTCTCTTAACCTCTTTGGGTTCTGCCCTCCCTAGCATGTCGGCTCTGTAGGGCAGCTCAGCAGATTGTGCAACTGGTGTGACTGCGAAGGCACAGCTGAGGAACATGCAGCTTTCCTGAGGCTGGTGCAGTGTCTGGACCAAACAGTCTCATGAATTTCCAGACACATACTTGGCTTGGACTGAGGAAGGGGAGCAGCTCAGTAGTCAGTATTTTGTGAGAAAACCCATTCGCTGATCACAGTCTGACTGCAGCCCAAGGAGGCAAAAGGGTTTCGCCTTGGGCCTTGAAACATGGATCTAATTATGTTGGCAACACACATTCCTCTGTCTGATGTGCCACTTACTCCAGAGTGTGCAGAACATTTTAAAAAGATCCCTGTCTGTTAGGGTCATGCAGCAGCATCACTACTGGCTTTTCCATTCAATGGTTCTTCCTGAAATTAAGAGATTTAGGCCTAGGTCCTCAAAGGGGTTTAGATACTTAATCCCCATCAGTGGGAGTTAGGTGCCTAAATACCATGAGGATTTGGGCCTTAGGAGCTAAAGATTTCATGCCTTTGCCTTTTGTGTTCAGTACTGACTTCCCAAGTAGCACATGGAGGATACTATGACAAACCTATCTACAGGATCGCAGGTGCATTCCCTGTATCAGTGGTGGGCAACCTGCGGCCTGCCAGGGTAATCCACTGGTGGGGTGCGAGACAGTTTGTTTACATTGACCGTCCTCAGGCATGGCCTTTGCAACTGCCAGTGGCCATGGTTCACCGTTCCCACCAGCTACCTTAATACACCTTTACCCAATATAACGCTGTCCTTGAGAGCCAAAAAATCTTACTGCATTACAGGTGAAACCGCATTATAGCGAACTTGCTTTGATCCACTGGAGTGCACAGCCCCAGCCCCCCGGAGCGCTGCTTTAACGTGTTATATATGAATTCGTGTTATATCAGGGTAGAGGTGTATAAATAAAATAAATGCAAGGCAGTGTGACTTAGTGAACAGAAAACTAGGCTGGGTCTCAGGAGACCTGGTTTCTGCCACTGGCCTGCTGGGTGATTTTGAGCAAATCATTTTGCTTCTCTGTGTGTCAGTTTCCCCATCTGTGAAATGGGGAGAATGATAATGACCTCCTTCATAAAGTGTTTTGAGTCCTACTGGCTGCACGTGCTGTATAAGTGCTAGGTAGAGTGATTTACGGAGCAGCATTGTCACATCTGTGTCCTCTCCTCGGCGTGAGATATTTTAGGACAAGTATGTTTGTGGCAATAAAAACACTCCCGTCTTCCACCCAAAGGTCGTACATCATTATTGCTGGAATAGAGGAACATACCAAACAAAGTGAGTCCTGCAATAAAGCCCTTCTGGGTTCTGTTTGGACTAAAGCATTTTATGAAGTCTGATGGCGCCTACAGCATCGGCATGCAGCACGCCAGCAAGAGTAAGAGGTTGTCTAAAGAGAGAGACATAGACATCTGGGATGGACGTCAGCGGTTACCCGCCAGCACAGCCTGACTTTCGCCTGCGCAAGCACTTTTTTTAAGGTGGTCCAGCACTCCCAATTCCCGGGCTCTATTCTTGGCTGGAGGAAACGGCGGCTCTGCATGGCATGGTCTCCTGGCAGCTGGTGGGAAATACTGGTACAAAGGCTAGGATGAGTTAATGCTGCTGGTAGAAGATCTAGCTGCTGCACTGCCCCACCGGTGCCAGGGATGGGATGGAATAGCGTGCAGGGCAGTAGGGTGCAGAAGGAGGAGGGGGACTCTGGCCAGACACATGAATGGCTCTGTGGCACCTTACCCCACTGGTCCCCTTAGGAGGAGCCAGCCAGTGGTTTCTGCTTGAACTCCCACCAGAGCTCTCCAGAGTCCAAGCTGAGACAATTGCCTCCCAGAAGGGCTGAAAGGGGGGAGACGATGAGCACGCGCTGGGCCTGGGACCTCTGCCCTGTTTCCATTAGGTTGAGGTTTATTGTGTTTGCTTGGAGTTGGCAGACTAAGTCGCCTGGGGACGACGTGGCCAGAGACAGTGCGATCTGTGCCATTGTAACTGAAGTGAACCTTAAGAGCCCTCTCCCAGACATCGCCAAGATTCCTTGTTTTGCAGCTTTGCTTAAGCTGTGGCCACCAGGAAGTGTGTTTTGCAGCTGCTCAGACCATGACCCCTGCCAAAGGGACCAAGGGCAGTAAGCTCCCAAGCGCTCCAGGCTGCGTTAAAGGCAGACAGCTGGCGGAGGTGGACGGGCTGCCTCTCAGTTCAGCTGCTCCGAGAACTGCAGCTCTGGGGCCAGATTTCCACACACATCCTCTGACTCCGGGAGCTTTGGAAGCCGTGTTGTCCCCCGCCCCACCCATCCTCTTTTTCTCCAACATGAGGGCAGACAGCAGGGCCAATGCCTCTCAGCCCTTTTAACCTCTCATGAAGCCTGCTCCACAATGGGTACAATTTTAGCCCACAGCCATTACCAGTAACAGATGCTACTTTGCCCTTTTGCATAGACATGGGCAGTGCTTAACTCCATCTCCTGCTCAGCATGGGGCTAGACAGTGGCATTGAAACCTGACAGTAGAGGGTTTGGGGGGAGGGTGGGGGGAGGCATTGCAGAGTCTCGCTCCCTTTGGGAAAGGCAACAAGGAGAACGTGTGTCTCAGGCTGATGCAGCCGCTCAGCATCCTTGGGAATGCACTGTTCTGCACTGCCAATAGGGGGCAGCATGTAATTTGCTCCACTTCGCCAGACCAATGTTCCCACCTCCTCCCAGAACTACTCAAGCCAAAGCGAAAAGGATGCCCTTGTGTAAGGCACGTGTGCTCTGAGTAAGAGGAGATGGCAGTAGCTCCTGGACTCGGTGTAGGAATAAAATCTTTAAGATCAGACCCATGATACTTGACCAGGAGCTCATTTCATAGGCAGTAATAAATGCAGCTGCCAGCCTGCTTCAAGGGAGTAATGGGCTGTCTCTGGGGGAGAGGGGAAATGGACCAAGAGGGCTACAGGGCCGAGGAATTATTTTCGGATACTGGACGGTTCGCCATGGTGCTGATATTAATAACAGTGCACAGAATTATCCCCCATTCAAATCACAGAGCCGCCCAGTCAAATACAAGGGTTGTGGCCCACTCGGGATTCTTATTGACAGCTCAGAAAACAGTCACGTAGTGTCACCTCTAGCTTTTCTTCCGATTCCTCTTCTGATTGGCAGGGCTTAATATAGAAGAAGGAAGTGAGAGGGGTTTCTGGCCATGATTTTACTATGTGTTCATCGATAGATTCAGAGGCTAGAAAGACCAGTACAGGCCTCTGTAACACACATCATGTCCACTGGGCAGGCATGTGGGGGGATGTGTTTCCAGGCTGACTTGAACCCGAATCCTACTGCTATGCTACCCCAAGGAGCCAGCTGATGAGAGGCTCACGCTGCCTCCTCCGAATGCACGACCCTCCGACTGAGGCTGATGCGCTAAGGTGGCTCCAAAGGTACCATAGTAGTAGTGTTTCCATAACGCCTTGGAGTCCTAGTCATGGACCAGGTTCCCATGGTGCTAGGTGCTGTACAAACCCAGAACACAAAGACCTGTCCTCCGCAAGGGCTTCCTCAGCATTGAAATATAGCACCTCTTGCACCATAAGCAAGACGCATTGCCCTAGGCCACCAAGACACTTGGCAGTTTATAACTGTGGAGCTCTCTTTAAATGCGATGTCAGCACAAAATGGTAACTGATGGATGAAATGGCATGAACATGGATTAGTTAGCAGGTAACTAGGAAATAGCATGCAGATTGAGATCTCTTATACCTTTGCCAAGTAATCCCTAGCTTTTCACCTGGAGATCTCACAGTGCTTTATAAAGGAGCGCAGTACCATTACCTCCCTTTTACAGATGGGGAAACTGAGGCCAGGGGCAGAGCCAGAAATGGAACCCAGCTCTTCTGAGTCCCACTCAAACGCTCTAGCCGCTTACACCACTCTGCTCTGAAAAGAAGCCAGAGTACTAAGAACTGCACTGGCCAGACTAGGAGTGTTGTGTGCTCCTAATGCCCAGTGTGGATGACCACTCAAGGTATAAGGCAACGGAGAACCAGGCCTAAGTCTCTTCTGCTTACCAGTATGGTTGTCTGCAGGGTTGTAGCAGTGTCAGTCCCAGAATATTAGAACTTTGTGTTAGAAACTGAGCTCCGTGTAAGCTCACAAGCTTGTCTCCCTCACGGATGCAAGGTGGTCCAATAAGAGAGATTTCCTCACCCCCCTTGTCTCTCTAATATCAATATGGTTGATACTAATTATTTGTATTACTGTGTGCAAAACATTATTCATACGCAGAGCAGAATAAGACAGCGTGCACCTTGGGTAGCCTTTAGTATCCGTGCAAAGTGGGTTGTCCTCCTCTGATCACGTTTGACACCCACTTCGCTCACAAAGGGCAGGAAAGAGTCAGGCCATAGGGATCTCAGAGTACAGGGTGACTTGCATCTGCCCTGACCAAGAATCTGATGATCACTCTGTGGGCTCCTATGTCCTGGTAATGTAGTGACATCAATTGGGGCTACCCGTGGCGTGTAAGTGAAGTGTTTATCCATCACTAAATGGTCCAGGACCAGCACAGAGACTGTTGTGTAATCTAGCTAGGCATGTATTATTAGCATCATCATCATTTTCAGATGGGGAACTGAGGCACAGAAAGTCTATGGCTGATCTGAGAGCTGAACCATATCTCCTGAGTCCCAGCCCAATGCTTTTAACCATACACTCATCATTCCCCAGAGAGCCTCAGCCTCATATAGTTGGCAGGAAGCTCTCGTATCCCTGCCCTGCAGCTACTAAATCCTTCTCCTCTGGGAGCTTATGTCAGGGGAGCTCCCTGTGGCTCTGATGACCCTTCTGTGTTCTCTCACATTTCATCCCACTCTGGGCAAAAATACAGGCCAGATTCTTCATCTGTTTTTGCCCAGAGTGGGATGAAATTGCCTAAATTTTTTCTAGTCCCATGAGCACGGGATAGGGCTAAAAATGATCCCAAAGGGCACAATGAGTCATTTGGGCTCCCATTATAAACCCCCATGCCGTTTAAAGTGTGGTTATGGTCAGAAAAGTGACTCTCAAGGAGCCATTCTGAGGTTCCATGTTTATTCAACAGCAGTGACTGCCATACAAAATGAGCATAATGTAAAGTCTGAAACAGCATTTCTCTAGCCGCCGGCACTGCAAAAGTCATGTGGGTATCTGACAGCCAAGCTGTATTCTTTCTACCTTTCACATAATCACTGACAATAACGAGTCCAGAAATGGAACATAGCTGGCAATTGGATGATTGGTGCAAAAAGCCAAATAGAATACAGCTTGTCTTTCGCAATTTTATTGTTGCTGGAGCAGAAACAAAAAGAACTTGTTTTTCCAGTGAACTGAGCAGCCCCATTGAAGGGAAATACCAGGTTAAGGAGCAGATAAGAGTGGGAGACAAGGTGCTATTTTCAGAATCACTTTTCTGATTTCAGTGACTCATTAAAGCCTTTGAACAAAAGTGCACATGTAGGCGTGTGCTGTTGGGGTCGTCCCTCTCTGGGACGGCTGGGAGCCAGGCCACCTCACTACACAAGTCTGGTGAATCGGGGAATTAGCCTGGTGGGGCAGGAAACAGTAAGGGCTCAGGCCCTCTGGCAGGGGCTGAGGAAATAGTTCAGTGACTGATCTGGCCCTGGATAAGGGCAGGCTGCAAGTGCACGGCTGGGAGCTCAGGCCCTCAGGCAGGGGCTGAGCACAGAGTTCAATAACACAACTAGGCCCTGGGTCAGGGCGGGGCAGCAAACAAACAGTTCAAGAGCAACCCCAGGCTCCTGATCCTGAGCGTCGGGGCGAGGGGGAGACTGCCACCCATGAGTGGGGTGACGGGGGACGCAGGCCCGCCCACTCCACTGCGTCCCAGCCCGGGGCCCTGACAGCGGCAGGCGACCTGCTGCTGTGTCAGTGGGGATCCTGGCCGCAACACACCGACATCAGCTCTGGGTGTGCCACAGCCCGACTAGAGTTGGCTGCTCCTGGGCTACTTCCGACCTCCTCCTCTAGCAGTACGTGCGTCTGGTCGGTATCCTTCGTGGCATCAAGGATCATGGGCTCCTTGGGGTACTCAGCGAGCAGTAAGCTGGGAAGCTCCTCTGGGTCACTTCTCACCGGTAGGCTTACTGGCTTCTCCGGTGTCTGGTCGGTGTCCGGCCTCAACGGGTATGGCCAGTCCTCGGGGCAGGCATAGGCGGCAGGAGTCTCCCCAGCGGGAGCTAGGGCACCAGCATCCCGCCTCTCCAGCGGCCAGGCAGCTTCGGAGCCCTGGAGTTGGGCTTTTATACTTCCTGTCTTGTGCCTTGACCTCACAAGCGCAAGCTTCAGTGGCTCCGCCCATTTTGGCATTCGGAGGGGCTCGTCCCTCTCTGGGGTGGCTAGGAGCCAGGCCGCGTCACTACAGCATGTAACAAATTGGGAATTCAAATTGATATTTAGTTACACAACTGGGACAAGGTTTTCAAAGTTCGGAACCTAAAGTTAGGCTGCTAAATCCATACTTAGGCATCTGAACCAGTAACAAGATTTTCAAAAGTGCTAAACTTCAAGCACCACCTTAATCTGGATTTAGAAGCCTAAGGGTATGTCTACACTGAAAAAAAAAACCCATCACACACCATAAAACAGGACAGTGAGTCTCAGAGCCTAGGTCTACAGACCTGGGTTCATGGGGCTCAGGCTCTGCCACTAAAAATAGCCAGGAAGATGTTTCATCTCCAGCTGGAACTTGGTCTTTGAAGCCCAGTCTGAGGGTGAGTTTCAGAGCCCATTCCACCCTGAGCCAGAACATCTATATGGCTATTTTTAGTTCTGCAGTGTAAGCCCTGCAAGCCCGAGTCTTTAGACCCAGGTTCTGAGACTACGCATAGAGGATGAAGGAGCTTGTGGTAAAAGGAATAAACTAGTTAGAGTATGTCTACACTGCAAAACAAAAACAAAAAACGGCGGGAACAAGTTTGATCCAAGATGAATTTGGCCTATATTTTTTCCAAATAACTTTGCTAAATAAAAGACACATCGAAAACTGAGCAGACTTGCAGCGCCAACCTTGTAGGCAATGACATGGAGCAGCAACAGTTGCATGGAATTTGGAAGGATAAAGACCAGTCACTGCCAATGTGTTTAATTAAGAAATCAGATGGATAAAAGAAGCCAGCAACATTAATTTCCACAGACTTGATTAGTACCGAAATCATATTTGTGCCACCGACTGAAAACTGCTGAACGTTTTCAATATCTTCAGTGAAAAATGCAAAAAGAGGAGTGGAATGAAAGAATGCATAAGGGGCAGGTCGATAATAAAGGAATTAAACATGCATCCAAGGTCTGTGGGGATTCTGAGTCATTAATTTGGGTACGCGCTCTGGGTTTGGCACCTGCTTGTTAGATGTCAAACTATCAGCTAATCCTTCCAAATCTGCCCATAACCAATTCCAGCAGGGAATCATGAAATCACAAACCACACGTCGTCTTGTTAAATCAAAAAGCCACACTAGCCTCTAGCCCTTCAGCAGTGATAACTGCTCCAAATGATAGGTTCCCTTTGATTGTGCTGCATCAGGGTTTACATTATTCAGTGCGGCTTCTTCAGCCAAAAGCCAACCAGTGGCTCGGATTTGTTGCCAGAACTGCTGTTGGGGCTATCGTGTCATCCTCCGTTTTTAAGGTAGTTGGCTTTTAGGAATTTGTTTCTTATTTTTAGGATATTGTAGAACCCTTCATTATTATTAGTGTCTCTTTTGGCCCAAGAGTTCGGCCAATGCTTGGGGCCCGCTGGGTTGTTTCTATTAGGAGGATACATTGAGGAGATGTCCTGTATAACCTCGTTTATCTATAAAGCTCAGAGACACAGTCCAGTTTCCTTTAACATGGTAGAGACAAAGTAAAGGCCAGCAGTTTCCTTGCTCACAATTTCCAAGCCTGCCTTTCTGGCCAGTCCTGTTACCCAAGTTGCTCTGAACCTCTGCTCCCTCTCCAGGCTGGCCCATGCTCACAACTACTGCTCTTGTTTTGTGCTGGCTTTCTTCTGCTTTCTGCCTCCTTCATACACAGCTGCAATCAATCAATCCCTTAGCCCTTGCATTTGCAACCAGGTCCATGGAAACCCCTCTGATCCGCAATTTCGTGATTTTGCTCAGGCTTTGCCATGCAGCCTAATGCCTTGAACAGTAGCTTCCTGTTGTTTCCAGTTACCAACACATAATGGGGCATTTAATCACTCTTATTTAGCCTGAATGAGGAGTGCTTAGCACACCCAATAGCTTTAGCCTCATCTGTAACTGTCTGCAAAACAAAGACCTACTTGATGGCTGCCATTAACATCTTCCAACATAGAGCTACTTTTGCTATTTGAATTATTGTTACATTGACAGGCCCCAACTGAGATTGGGGTCCCATTGTGCTAGAAGCTCTACTTACACATATTAAGGCAAAGCTACACTACAGAATTAAGTCA
Source organism: Chelonoidis abingdonii (assembly GCF_003597395.2). Lineage (NCBI taxonomy): Eukaryota > Metazoa > Chordata > Testudines > Testudinidae > Chelonoidis > Chelonoidis abingdonii. Next base: position 5,330,122 of record NC_133778.1, read on the forward strand.
ACCTAAGTTACATTGACATACAGCCACTGCAGTATTTGAATCGGTTTTACACATCCACACTACACTCTTCGTGTCGGCAGTGCGCGTCCTC
>NC_133778.1:5335212-5367144 GCF_003597395.2 Chelonoidis abingdonii
CTTTTTATTCTTGCCTCCTTGGTTTTATAACATTGGCCAGAAATGTGGGTGATAGTCTCACGAACCTTACTGCACCACCTACATAGAGCATTTACCCGTCCTCTCCCACTTGCTAACATCTCCCTTGTAGGGTAAATATTTGCTCTGAGTTGTAATGCAGCTATATATGAAGAGGACTTAATTTTATCTGAATTTTTAAATATAGAATTACTGATTATATCACTTTTAAAATACCTAATCCCTATTCCCTGACACCTCATCTCTGACCATCTTAAAAACTCCTCTTCTCTCCATTTCCTGGGATGAGGAGTTACTGCACTAAACATCATTAATTTATCAACAAGATTTTCTCCTGCATACAAATAAGATAAATCAACCCAATTACCTCTAGAGACAATATGTCTCCGCCATTTTCAAACTAACATATTAGGAATTTGTACGCTAAATTTAGTAAGAGCTAAACCTCCATCTCTCCCTCTAGAATAAAATAACCCATCAGTAGTATATTGAGGTAGGTGTAAAATTTCTTTCACTATCTTCCTAACTAAAATATCCAAATCATTTAAAAGATTATATGGGAGTTCTATTAAAAGCAAATTATAAAATAGCCAAGGTAAAATATATGTCTGTAAAATCAGTAATTTTTGAGCTGGTTTCAAAGGGGCCTTAATTAAACTCTCACTCCAATCCTTCAATTTCTCCTTAAGTGGAGATGCACCTACACCTATCGAAGGATCTATTCTAGCACCTAAATACTTTTCAAAATCCCCAGGTTGAACATATTCAATCTCCTTCATTCCTATCTTCCACTTATCCTTAGAATTCATTATATAAGTTTTTTTTTATTTAGTTAAAATGTGAAAACCTTTTGTTTTTTTCACATTTACCTGAAGGTTAGTTCTATTACAAAAACTCTCTAAAATACCCAGATTTCTAATCATTCCATAATATGAGCTACTTAAAATTGCCACATCATCAGCAAAAGCCAATGATGTGACACTATGGCCTTGGACATAAAAACCACTCCCTTCTAATTCCAATTTAGTTAAAAGCGGATCTGTGGCAATAATAAATAAAATAAGGGACAAAAGGGTCACCCTGTTTAACCCCTTTTCTAATTAAAATAGACTCAGAAAATTTATCACCAACCCACACCCTTGTTGTGCAATTATCATACAGGTCCCCAATAATTTCAATAAAATGTTCGTCTACTCGAAATCTTTTAAGACCAGCTATTATGTGCCCATCTCCGACAGAGTCAAATGCTTTCGCCAAGTCTACAAATACTATGGCTATTTCATCTCCATTGCGTTTGGCTCCCTTGATCAAATTATCTAAAATAACAATATTCTCCTCGCATCCAGGGGCAGCTATAAAACCTTTTTGTCTACTACATATTCTAACTGCCTCCGATAACCTTTTAGCTAAAATCTTAGTATAAATTCGTATCCATACAGACTCGATTGTTAATGGTCTCCAGGAGGTTAACTTCTTTAATGCCTCCTCATCCTGTATCTTTGGAATTAAAATCGTCTATTTTCCTTAAAATCATCAGGGATCTGTCTATTTAAAAACCATATATTAAAAATTTTTGTGAGAAATAAGGATTCTAAGTTAAAAATATCCCATAAATTGCTCACCTTAACTTTATCCGGGCCTGGGGCATTATCTTTCTTAATCTCCCTTAACACCTTCCTAAATTCATCCACAGAGATTGGACTCATTAATATATCATTATCCACCTTCTCTGTGGACGAAGGGCACCCTACTATATTCCCATGTCCAATTTCTCCCAAAATATCTGTATAATATTTTTCTATTTCATCCATAGGAATCTCACACTTCACTTTATCTGGTTCCCCCATTATAACACAAGCTAACCTTCTTCTATCTTTATCAAATAATTGCTGTTAAAACTTATATTTAGCTTTTTTGGTAGCATAATTCCTAATTGCATTGGACTGTTTTCTTTCACCATTAACTATCCTCCCTCTCCCTTTATCCCTAAGCTCAATCTGTCTTTCCTTACCAATATCTTTTCGTTCTGCTAATGAATGACATATTTTTTCCAATTTAGCCCATCCAAAGGCTTTAGTTGAATCTTCCTTCAATAACCCTTCAATTTCTATTAAGTTATTTATTAATTCCTTTCCTTCCCTACTTTGTTTCCCCCACTTACAAATTTGACCCACTAAATCCACTTCTAAATGTCCTTTTAATGGTAAAATCCTTTCTTTCGGAGGAGGGACTTCTAATATATTATCTACTGTTTCTCCTACCTCAATTTCTCCATCCTTATCTTTATCTATCACTAATTTTTTCTTTGCTAACTCACGTCTTTTATCTGATATTTGTTTATTAGTTTTAGTCCTCAACTCGTTCTCTATACATTTATTTATATGCCTTTTCCCACTATATTTCCTCTCTAATTCTATAAGTTGCTTAATTTCCTCATCGGTCCATATCCGTGCTCGGGATAATCCCTCTTTAGTCTTACTCTCAGCAGTTATAGCATCCTTCCTTTGCTCATTCCTAACAACTGGGTGCCTATGTCTACAGTGTTGACTCAAGACAGATTTGGTATGGAAAGCAAGCCCACAAACAGTACAGGAATGACCCTTCAACGGGATATCCACCTCCCTGGGCATGCACTTGGGGTCGTGGCAAGCTATATTATGGAATTGAGAAGATTTCCCACATTTTTTGCATAATACTCGTATGGCCTTACTTCTGTGTACCACATTAATGTGTTTGGCCCATTTACCAAATGATGCTAATATCTGAGGACAAATTGGACAACTAAAATTATCTACGGGATATTCTAAATAGAAAACCCCATCCTTCCATGAACTACTTTCTGATGGATTAACTTTATCACTCATACTATTTTTCAAATCCCTATTAAAATCTCTATTCAAACTAGATAGATTTGATAACTTAAAATCCCTTACTAAATCACAATTAAAATCTCCAGGTTCTCTAAAATATGGATCATCAAATGTGCTCAAATACTTAAAATCTGGATCAATATTGTCCACAAATAAATTATTAAAAGCATTCCCTGTAAAAACCATTGGTAAAACAGATAAAATCTCCTCAACTTGGTCCTTACCAATATTCTCCTCTTCCTCCACTCTTGTCTCAACTGGAAGGACTTGGTTCTTAATCTCATTTTCCTGAGACTTCATTTCAATCCACCCAGTCTTGTTCATTGGTCCAGTGACCCTAATCACACCCCTAATATATTTTACACTGTCAGCCGGGGCATTAAAGTCGACAGCGGGGGCGTTGTTAACGCGGTCCAGTGCCAATCTGGTATATAAATATAAATTACTTTTCTTCGTAATTAACAGATATACCCTTCTCAGGAGGAAACTAACTCTTACCAGGGGGATTCTAACCCGTACCTGGGGGAGGCTACCCTTACCAGGGGGGCAAATACGTGAAGGGGTTGCCCATCCCCACCCAACAACCCCAAAGGGATATGGGTTTGTCCTCTGCAATCTGCCCGGCTATTCAAGCCGGTTACCGACTCTCACCACGAGGAGGTAGCGGTTGGACTTGCAATCCAGAGGCTTTCCTCAAAATGAGGGGTCCCAATCAGCATAACCTCGACCTTTAACAGGCGTGGAGAAAAGGCTCAGATCTTGGTAAGGATTGCCCCTATTGGCTACGCTCACGCCCATCCTCACCTCACCAATAACTGATCCGTTCACTACCCTCTGGCAATGTTACCGTCCGAGCTCGAGAACTGAGAGGGTCTAGAGACGCATGGAGAGCCATTAAGAGAGCCATAGTTACTCCCACCATTTAGCTGCCAAGCGATTCATTGACATTGGCTCTGTCTCTTTTAATTGAGTTGGGCTGATCTAGAGCATGTGGGAGATGAAGGGAAGGGTGAGATTTTGTGCACCAAAAGAGCTTTGGGCAGTAATGGCTCTTCCTTGGGTTATTTCCTGTGCTTGCACAGATGAATAGTTCAGGAGTCCCAGCCAGAGGAGAAGCTGGAAGAAGGGGACCTGAGCCAGGGGTGAAAGTAACGTAAAGGACCTGTTGGTACTCCAGAGTCCTGCGGAGGGGGAGAGGCCTCAACCGGAAGAGGCGTGACCTCTATCGGAAGAGGTGGGGCCTTTAAATCCTGGAACTTTTAAATCAGGATTTAAAGGGCTTGGGGATTCATCTGAAGCTAGGAGCTGGGCCCTTTAAATCACCCCCGGAGCTACCAGCTGCAGAGGTGGCTGGGAGCCCTGCGGTTTGGGCAGGGGTGAAAGTAATTTACATATCTTACCCATATGATCCAATTGCAAGCCACCCACCTCTCCTACATATTTCATGGATCTCTCCCATTGCATGACATAGAGAAAATAAAGCTGCTATTACGACTACCAGGACTGTCTGTAATAAAACTTTGCTATTGGAATAAGCCTGAAAAAGTGAAAACTCACTGTCACATTTTTCTCCATGTCTTCCCTCCTCCTCCAGCCAGGCTGAGGACAGTAGGCTCCATGCTTTCTCCCTGCCTGGCACTGAGCAGCAGCTGCAGGGGCTTTCCTCTAGCTTGCAGCAGGGAGACTGGCTGAGGGAGGAAGAAGCCTGCCTCCTGCATAAGAACAGTTTAAACTCAGCTGTTCCCTGTGTGGTTCAGTAACAGTTCAAAGAGGATCTGCAAGCAGTTTGGACATCACAACCATGATCTTATGCTGGGGAGGGAATGGGATAGATTTGAACTTGGAAATGGTTCCTGATTTTGATTGTGTTTTTTGTATATAGGAGATCCCCTCATCCTGGGCAGAAAAGAACTGCCCCTGCCATGATCATACACACCCTCCCCCACCCCAACAACAACTAGGAGTGAAATTAACAAGGATGCCAGAAACAGCTTCTAACCCTGGGACCTGAACTGCGCAGGGAACAGCAGAGTTTAAACCGTTCTTATGCAGGCAGCAGCAGCAGGCATCTCAGCCAGTCTCCCTACTACAAGCTAGAGCCTAGAGGAAAGCCCCCGCGCGGACGAGGAGGGGGGAATGCAGAGCTTTATCTGCAGCCTGGATGGGTAGGGGGGAGACAAGAAATCAATGTGACAGTGAGTTTTCCCCTTCCACCCACGTTTATTAGCTCTGGATTTAAGCTGTGCAGCCAAATGCTTGACTTCGTTCTGTATATTAGTATTGGAGAGATCCCCTCATCCCGGGGGCAGAAAAGAACTGCCCCTGCCATGATCACACACACCCTTCCCCCCCACCAACAACAACTAGGAGTGAAATTAACAAGGATGCCAGAAACCACTTCTAAACCTGAGGGCCGAACCACTCAGGGAACAGCTGAGTTTAAACTATTCTTATGCAGAGGGCAGGCTTCTCCCTCCCTCAGCCACTCTCCTTTTCTTACCAGTCCTCTGTACCGGCCTGTACCAGCTTACTTTCACCTCTGACCTGAGCTGAGATGAACAGTCTTGAGCTTTCTGCCTTCCACAGCACTGGGTGAGTCAGCAGTGATGGCACTAGCTTCCTCATCCTTCTCCTTCTAGTTTTCTTCAGAGGACATGCACATGCTAGCTGGGCATGGAGATCTGTGGTAATAAATCCAAAGGAACAATCACTAATCTACTGTGCAGTGACTACTTTGGGTGCAAGTGAAAAGGAGTGCTTTCTAATTGTAGCTAATATGGTATAATGGGAGGGGAGTTGAAGGCAGAGCCCGTGGGTGTGGAAGATGTCAGAAGAAGAGCCTGCATGGGATTGCAGACTCCAGTGATAACTTCTGTTTTTCCCTCTGGGGTTCTGTTTAGTACCAAAGGAAACATAGGCCTGGTCTACTCTACGCGTTTAATGCTGCTAAATTTGGTATAAACTGAATTAACCCTGCACCCATCCATACAACGAAGCCCTTTATTCTGATATAAAGGGATCTTAATATCGATATCTGTACTCCTCCCCGACGAGGCGAGTAGTGCTCAAATCCATATTGCCATTTCAGATTAGGGTTAGTGTGGCTGCAATTGGATGGTATTCGCCTCTGGAAGCTTTCCCACAGTGCACCATTGTGACTGCTCTGGACAGCAATTTGAACTCGGATACACTGGCCAGGTAGACAGGAAAAGCCCCTCGAACTTTTGAATTTAATTTCCTGTTTGCCTAGCGTGGCACTCTGATCAGCACGGGTGGCGATGCAGTCCCAAATCCAAAAAGAACTCCAGCATTGACCATACGGGAGATACTGGATCCGATCACTGTATGGGGAGACACATCTGTTCTATCAGAGCTCTGTTCCAGAAGACGAAATGCCAAAGCATTTTAAAAAATCTCCAGGCTATAATAGACAGAGGCCACAGCATAGTGCTGTGTGACAAGCATAACAGAAAGCCAAAGAATCAAATGGACGCCTATGAAGGGAGGGAGGGAGGGGGGACTGAGGACTTGAGCTATCCCACAGTTCATGCAGTTTCTGAAAAGCGTTTGCATTCTTGGCTGAGCTCCCAATGCCTGAAGGGTCAAAAATACGGGTTCACGGAATTCATCCATTTACCCCCTCCCCCTCTCCAAAAGAAAAGGGAAAAAAATTGTTTTCTCGCATTCTTTCAATGTCACCCAGTATGTCACTGGATGCTGCTGGTAGATTCCAGGGAGCTAGCGTCCAGGACATGGCGCCAACTTGGCAAGGCACTGAGCGCGATATCCCATACCCCGCGATCCTCGCGGTGGCAGCACGTATAACAGACGAGCGTTACAATATGAAACTGTAACCATTCGCCACCGGGCGCGTACATAACATGCCATCCCGTAGGCTTAGGCCAGGCTGACCTCGGTGAGGTAGCTCCGAACGGGGCCGCCTAGGGCCAAAATGAGAATCTACATCCAGTCATTCCCCTTCTTAAGCTTTGCCTCCGGGAGATCAGTCTGGAGATAGGTGCAGATAAGTGGGAGAGCTGAGTAAATATGCTCATCATAGCAACCTGGAGCTCAGCTCTCTCCCCCCCGCCCCCTTTCATGTCTAATGGAGATTCGGATATCAGCAGCAGATGGGAGGCTGACTCCTCTCCCCCCGACATTATCAATGAGTATAGGAGTGTCCTGCATGGGAAGTATCATAGCAGTCAGGAAAGCTGCTCCCCTCTTTTATCTCACTGAAAAGTCAATGTTTCTATTCCATGGCATTCTTTATTACTATCACACATAAATGGGGAGATTAACTTGTCGAGTAGCCAAGGAGGGTTGGGGAGAGGGAAGCAATGGGGGGGTTGTTGCAGGGGCACCCCTAGAATGGCATGCAGCTCATCATTCGCAGAGTTTCTGCGCTCTGACCCAGCATGGCTGGTGCCTCTCTGGTTCTTAATAGGCTGCCTGATATTCTGGTACAGGACTGACTCTATCTTTAGACAAACGCAAAGAAGGGAATGACCTGGGGAGTCATTCCATTTTTGTCCATGCGCCAGCCGCCAACTCACCGAGACTAGCCAGGAGCACCCATGACAGCAGCAGATGGTACAATGATGACTGGTAACCATCATCGCAATTTCCAAAGCAGCAGATGGTGCAATAGGGATGGTAACCATCTCTCTACCGTGCAAAGGCAAATGAATGCTGCCGTGCACTGCAGTACCGCCTCTGTTAGCAGCACCAGTACTACACACCGTGACAGTGACAAAGGCAAAACGGCTACATCGGGCTCCATGGTTGCCATGCTATGGCGTCTGCCAGGGCAATCCAGGGAAAAAGGGCGCAAAACGATTGTCTGCCGTTGCTTTCACGGAGGAAGGAATGAGTGACGACATTTACCCAGAATCACCCGCGACACTGTTTTTGCCCCATCATGCATTGTGATCTCAATCCAGAATTCCAGTTGGCGGGGGAGACTGCGGGAACTATGGGATAGCTACCCACAGTGCAATGCTCCGGAAATCGACGCTAGCCTTGGTACATGGATGCGCACCGCCGAATTAATGTGCTTAGTGTGGTCGTGTGCACTCGATATTATACAATCTGTTTTTAAAAAAACGGTTTCTGTAAAATCAGAATAATCCCGTAGTGTAGACATACCTATAGTCAAGGTTCCGAGTCCAGCCCCATGCTAAGATGGAAAGCAAGTGAAAGTAGTCAGACCGCGAGCACTGTTGATGCCAGGGAAGACCTGTCCTGCTGGGAGAAGAGTAGATGTTACTGTCTGTGAGATAATCATCTGGTTTGGAGACTGCATATCTCTGTGATCGGGAGTGGTGTATCCTCCCCAGCAGAAGGTTGGATCCAGCAGGGTGACTCCAGGTGCTGAGTCACTTTCCTTCCTCCTTTCTCTCTCTCTCTCTCTCTCCCTCTCTCTCTCTGTCTGCCTGCCTTACTGTGTCATCGGAACAGCCCAGGCCAATGGGAAATGAGGGATGTCACCATCCTGGCTTGGCTGCAAGGTAGGGCTGGACCCCTGGTGGACCAATGCTTTCTGCACCCAGCCGGGCTTTGGGGTGGTGTGTGTGAGTCTTGCAGTCTTGTTTTTAATACTAGTATGGACTCAGCATGAGTGCTGCCAATAAAATGTCTTCTGCAGCAGCTGGCTATGTGCACTTAGTGGTGGGGACCTGGCTGTCTGAGCTGCAAGATGGGTGCAGTGGGTTATCAGCTGGCCCTTGGCTGTATTGAGGAGTTGGAAGAATTGCAAAGGCCATCTCCCATAGCTCCAGTTATGACCTGCACTGTAACAAAAACTATTGCACAAGGAAACAGAGGAGGTGCAGAAGAAAGGGTGGAGGAAAGACCATATATCCCTGAACAAATTAGGGCTTTAGGGAAATCAGTGGGTTCCCTAAATAGAAATACAGTAGTTGGATGGTTAGCAAAAATGGCAGGAATCCCTGGGTTAACAGGGAGTGATCTCTCAGCTTTGATCAAAGAATATATGAAGTCAGGTGACTTTGCTGGACTCCCCTATGAACTACATGGAGGAGGAGAAAGAAATGCAGATAGGATAGAAGAGGAAATTTTGAAGTTTTTCTTTCTTGGAGAAGATCCAGTGGTATGGTTACATCAGGAAAAACAATGACAAAAGGACAGGCCAGCACCATACATAGCTAGGAAAAGGTTATTGTATGAATATTCGACAATTCCCCAGGGAGGTAGAGTAGTGTTAAGTGATTCAATCCAGCAATAAGAATGGCCACAATTTCTCATCCTCTCCAGACATCTTTATGTGATATAGAAGAAAAGGCAAAGACATGATATTAAATACAAATGAAAACAAGGGAAAGCATGAAAAGGTGTTGGTAATAACCTTCTCCAATAATGGTCCAGGAAGACTGGCAAGTCAACAAAAGCGGCAGAACAGGGAAGAATTTAAAAAGAAGGAAGATAAGAATAGGAAGTTTGTTCCTTGTGAACAGAGGATGCGTGATCTGGGAAGAAATTGGCAGCAGAGAAAATTACTGCTGAATGAACCTTATGAACAAATTAATGGGTTACCTACAGAAGAACTGCTCCAAAGATTAGCAAATTATGCGAGGATCGTGCTACAGCTCCACCTAACCCTAACAGTCAGGAATAGGGAGCGCCCCTATCTCCCCGATACCAGCAGAAGATCATGCTGATTTAGTGGCACATTTACAAACATGACTGGGGGTGACCCACTGTAAATGTGGAATTTAATAAGAGAGCGTTCGGACAGAACATGTTGATACAGGTGCCACATTTTCTTTAATAAATACCAACAATAAGAATTTATTTGGACCTTCTGGAACAGTCAGAAAGCTACAAGGATTTAATGAAGCAACAAGTAAAGTACTGTTTAGTGCTCCAGTGCATTTTCAGTTAGGGGCAAAACATGGAAGGGGACACTTTGGCTTAATATATTTAGATGATAATGGAATAATGTGGTTGATGTACCAAGAAAGCTTAGATTAGCAGTAGATTTAGTAAATAAGGTGTGATGGGATGTAGCGTTTGATAGAATTAAAGCAATAGATCAACCAACTGTCATTGAAGCAGGGTATAGGTTAGCTACTATTAAAGCAGCAGAAGAAATGAAATGGTCTGATTGGTCAGCAAAATTTTGGAAATTGCACACAAGCATAATGAGATCTGGGCACCTAATAAGGCAGGATGTGGAAAAATAGAAGCAGAAGTATTGATTATTGGACCAGATCCTCCACCTCTAAGATGATACAAATATCTAAGGAAGCAGAACCCAGTTTAATGAAAATGATACAAGGGCTTTTAGCTCAGGGAGTTGAAGTGGAACAACAAAGCATAAATAATGTTGCCATTTGGCCAGTTTTAAAGGCAGATAGTAAAACCTGGAGGTTAAACATTGATCTTACACCTCTGAATAAAGTAACCCCAATGACTGCTCCTGTAGTGATTGCTTCCATGATGGGAGAAGCACGGTGGTTCACCATTTTAGATTTAGCTAATTCATTCTTTGCAATCCCTTTACCTCCAGACTCCTGGTACATATTTCCCTTTACGTTTCAGGAAAGACAGTTCTGTTTTACTCGAACTCCCCAAGGATTTCATAATAGTCCTGCTATTTGCCATAGTCATGTAAATAAAATGTGGGACAAAATGTCTGCTGTTGCTGAAGCTGCACCACCTGCTGTTGCCGGTGGCTCTCGGTGCCATCTGCGTTGTTGTTACAGGAACCATGGGAGTGCAATGCACTTAAGACCCCTTCTCACAGGGGTAGGGTCGCTACCCATCTTCTCTACCAAGTGTAGTGGACTTGTGGTTGTGCCTCCCCCTCTGGGTTGGAGGGAGGCCACACTGCCTCACCACATCACTGGCTCGCAGTCTAGTATCAGGGGGAGTCAGCAAGTCAGTGGTTAGGGTCCCAACACCCTTAGCAGGCGGGTCCAATAAACAGCCTCTAAGTCCCAGCCCTCAGGCAGGGTGGAGCAAGCAAACAGTCTATCACTCTACCCTTAGGCAGGGGAGCGCTGGCAGCAGTCTATAGTGCTACGGTGGAGTGGCAGGGGTAGGAGAACGCAGACCAGCCTGACTCCACTGTGTTCCAGCCCAGAGCCCTAACAGTGGTGGGAGCAGAGAATCCTGTGGCACCTTATAGACTAACAGACATTTTGGAGCGTGAGCTTTCGTGGGTGAATACCCACTTCGTCAGACGCAGGTAGTGGAAATTTCCAGGGGCAGGTATATAATATTTTTTTGCTAGAAAAGGCAGCTAGAGATAACGAGGTTATTCAAAAATCCAGGGAGGATGGGGCCTGGTTCTAGGCAAGTAGAGGTTGTGAAACAAGGGGGAGGAGAAACTGGGGTCTTGATTGAAGCCATTCACAGTCCTGTTGTTTAATTCCAGAGCTGATGGTGTCAAACTTTGCAGGATGGAACTGAAAGCTTTCAGCAGTTTTTCTCTTTGAAAGGGGTCTTGGTTCCTGAAGAATTTTTTTGGCTGCCAGGGATGGGGGCCACCCTTAAGGGTCTGCTAATTAGAAGTGGCCAGGGGACAGGTAGAGTGCTTTGTTCCTTACAGGATTATATTGATATTTATATGGGCCATATTTATAATATCTTGATTGTGGTCCATTTAATCCTTTTCCGTGTGGGACTGTCCAAGTTTTGGGGCCATGTACATAAGCAGGGGGCATTCTGGCCATATGGATGGTGTATATCATTTGGTGGGGGGGAAAACATGCAAGGTGAATGGCAAACCCAGTGATGTGGTATGGCTTGGAATTCTGGGGGTTTAGGGTTTTCCGTGATGGTGTCGCTGGTGTAAGATATGTGGGCGGTTGCCATCGAGGTTGTTGCATGGGATTTGTTTTTTCCTGAGCTAGGATTTACTAATTGTAAAAACGGTGTGGAAAGTTTTGTGCTGGAACAATTAACGTTTTCCAAGGTTGGCAAGTTGTTTGTGCTGTGGGGCAAGGTTGGCCTGGCCACCCCAAAGGACCTGTGAAAGTTTGGGTTTCCATTGTTTTCCAGGGGAATGGTTGTAGATCCCTGAGATGATGGCTTGGAGGGTTTTTTAGGCTGGGGGCTGATGTGATGGGCCGTGGGGAAAGTTTTTTGCCTGGGTTGTCTTTTTCTTGGGTTTGGGGGGGGGTCTTGCAAAGAAGGAGCTTTCTGGTTACCACGGTTCTGGGCTTCTGTTGAGTTTTCCTATCCCTGCGTGCGGGGTATTGTATTTTTGAAGGGAATGCGCTTGGGTGGAGATTTTGTAGGTGTTGGGTTTCTTCTGTCTGGGGTTAGAGCAGATTTGCGTTGTTAACCTCAGTTTTGCTTTGGCTGTTAAGGGACAAGTATTCGTGTGATGGCCCGGATGGGAAAGCTTGCCAGGCATGAAAGGTAGCCATAGGCGTCGGTAGGTTTTTTCGGAGAATAGGTGGTGTTAATGTGACCATTACTTATTTTGGCAACCGTGGTTGGTCTAGAAAAGTGGGACCCTTTCCTTGTGTAAGAAGTGGTTTCCAGACTTGAGGTGATGGGTGGGGTCGGGGAAGTTTGTTGAGGGATCATGGTGGGAATTTTTTTCAGAGTCCTCCTTTCCCCCATGGGGTCCCAGAGATGAAGAATGTTTTTATTTCAATGTAGCCGTAGGGTTAAGAGAGGGCGTGAGTGGATGAGAAGCTGAGGAAGGCGTTGTTTTCCAAGGGCAGCCATAAAATATTGGCGTAATTGTTGGGGGGCCATGCAAAAGTGGGGCCCATTAAGCGTGCCAATGAATTTCTGGAAGATTGATATGATTGTTCAATTTTCAAAACTTGAAAAATTAAGTTGTGGTGTGGGAGTAGCTTAAAGGCCACAGAAGGCTCAGCAGCCCAGGTTTTGGCTTGTTTGGGGCAGCATCAGGGGGATGACTGCCTGGACAGCTGTGTATTCCATTTCTGTGGTTGTTGGGGATTGTTTTTGTTGTTGTAGGAGGGGGGGGCCTCCTTTAACAAATTCCATTGGTGGCTAGGGGATTGGTGTTTTCTGGGAGGTGACCAATGCATTGTAGTTTCCTCAGGAAATCAGTGGTGTCACGGAGATAGCTGGAAGTGCTGGTGGCATAGGGTCTGAGTAGAGAGTCCACATATCCAGACAGTCCTTCAGTGAGAGTGCCAATGCTCCCACTTCACACTTCACAAACTCAACACAAGGCTTTGTACCAGATTGTAAACCCATGTCCCTTAGAAGTAAAATTTCTGACCATCTCAAAACAGCTTTTGAAAAACAATACTGATTCTGTTTAAACCCAAACATTTAGAAAAACACTGATTTCAATAAAGTTTTGTTTAGACAAAACTGAAATTAAGCTTTCTAATAATGTCCAACATCTCGTTTCAACATTTTTGGAAAGAACACTTCAATTTTGTCTCAAAACTAGTTTTTGAAACAATATTAATTGTGTATTATATTTAAAAATTATTAAAACCTGAAAAAGGTCAAAATCAGAGCAAAATGTATCTATGACTGAAAACTTATTATTATTTATTTTGTTTTGCAGGAAATTTTGATTTTTGCTTGTTTTCTTTCCCTTTGGAGTGAAAGAAAATTGAATCTGAGGAATGTCCCATCTAATAGAAAACTCAGTTCCTGCCCAGCTGTACTGCCTCTCTGAAAAGAAAACAAAACCAAAAAAATAAAATTTCTCACAAAACAAAATTATTATAGTTTTCAGTTAATTGATACATTTTGCTCTGATTTTGACCTTTTTGTACAGCGCCTAACACATCGGGACACTGATCTCACATTGGTTCCTCTATTGAGATCTCCTAAAGCAGGGCCAAAATAGTCTTATCTACTATACATCTGAGAACTGGCAACATGCTGACTGCCACACACACATGGAAAGTAGCAGAGAAAGTTCAAAAAAGCAGAAGACAAACCAAAACACCCTATGATTTAATTTTTAAAAAAATCTTATGATTTTGGGGGTCTTATTCATAACTTTTGGGGTTGGCAGTACTGAGTATCCCCACTGCTGAGTGTTGAGCTGTCCTAGATCTCATGTGCTTGCAGGTGTTCAGCAACTCTGAGTTGGGCCGTGAAGGTGGGATCTACCAGTCCAGAGTATTCTGAGTTCCTGCAGAACTCGTGGATTTCATTGTGCTGTAGCTCTTCACCACTCTCCATCTTCTGGTGCCTTCTTACAGCTTCTTCAATGGATTTAAGCGTCAGAGTTCAGCATAACTCAAGCCAGAATTTGCACACGGAAATTACGTGTGCACAGTAGGTTTCTGTACATGGAAATTGTGCGTACAATCGGTTCCAATCAATAAGTGGGATTCTAGGCTTCCTTCTCAGAGCAGGCTCTCCTGCATGTTCTGGAGATGCTTATTTTCTAATACCCCAACATTATCGACTTAAGAAGCGGATAACAAAGAACTGTTTTGGCCTGAAGTGTTACAGTGAATGCTCACTTCTCTAGTCTTGGTTTCCTCTCCTGTGGTGACAGCACAAAGCTGCTTTCTACTTTTTGTTACATGCTTGTAACTTTCCTAATGTAATCCAGTTCCAGGAAGTCTCTAAGAACCCAGTCCTATCCCACCCACAGCTATTTCTACCAGTTAACGCAGACCCTGCTTTCCCAGCTGCCGCTAGAAACCCGGTGGAGCTGGGTCCACTTGTACTAAATTTTGCTCTGTTTGGCACTGGTGAGGCTTCAGCTGGAGATCTGTGTCCAAGTCTGGAAGCCATACTTGAAGAAAGAAGTGGACAAATTGGATTGCATTGGTGTTAAATGCCTATGTCAGGTTCCAATGAATTGTGCCCTATGTACCTCTGTACCACTTCTGTGCTACCATCTGTGGCGACGGAATCCTCAGCTGGTGTAAATCCACTGATTTCCACGGACCTGTGCCAGGATACACCAGCCGAGCATCTGGCCCGAGGGACTCTTTGTTACCTTTCTCAATCTGTTCTTCCCAAAATCACCACTTTCCAGGGGCTCGATTATCCACCAAAAACATTTCCTCTGAGTGAATCTTAGGATAAAATCTCCCCAAAATATAGCTTTAATATATGGTTTTAATACTTCAATACGTTGAAGTCATCACAAATGCCTGCACTTTTCTTACAGTCGTTGCTACAGTAGCAAATGTCAAAACAAAACATATAGCCTTAGCTAAGGCAAACTTTCCTGGCTGATGGCTTTCGTATTTATTTTTTATGAGCTGCCTTTGGAAGATCTTTTAGTTTCCATTAGCTGTTGCTTTCTCTGCCCTTCTCCCCTGTTGTCTGCTCCCTCTGTCTCTGTAGAAATTGAGATAAAGGTTAGACATCTGTTTTGGATCTTCCCACGTTGTTTAACTTAAGCTAAGAAACCGTCTCTCCCAGTCTTGTAAATCACTGTGCATCTGGAACACAGATGCAGCTAATAGCCAGGACTGTTTACTCCACTATGTCTAATTTTAAAAAGTGACTTCACTTCCAGAGAGTTGTTGTGTTCTGCCATTTGACAATCTATTTTGCCTTAGGATTTGTTGGGGTCAGGGGTGGGGAATGAATAAATTAAAAAAATTCGTTAGGATTAAAATTGCTGTAGAATGTAAACTACAGAACCTGGGGGACACCACTTCTCAGATAGTAATAATTAATAATTGCTATAAATATATGTGCCCTCCAAATCGATGTGAGAGATGATGCATGTGGAAAGAGGTTTTTCCACACACAATACATAATTAGCCTATGGAATTCACTGCCACAAGATACCTCTGAAGCCAAGAGCTTAGCTGAAAAGGATTGGACATTAATATGGAGGATAAGAATACCTCAAGTTAAAAAAATTAAATGGAAAAAAAACCAGAACTTTTTGAAGGACGATGGGCCCTAGTGCTTTATGGCACAATCCAGCTTCTAGCTAATGGGGGTCAGGAAGAAACTTCCCCAGATTATCCCATAACTGCCTACTGCAGGGTTCCTGGCACCCTCCTCTGAAGCAACTGGTATTGGTCGCTGTTGGGGACAGGATACGGGACTAATTTAACCATTGGTCTGAAGCAGCCTGGCTATTCCAAGATCTCATGGGTATCCAAGACCTGACAAAATTGTGTCTGTGCCAGATTCAGAGGCACACAGAAACACAGAGACAATGGTCCCTTTTCTCTTGGGACAGCGTCCAGTAAAAAAGGAGGGTAGTCAGTGGAGGGGATGTCTCGTCCCTTCATCACCAAGGGGGGGGGAAATACAAAACCATCGCTAGTTCTCACTCTCCCAGGACTCATCACAGAAGGCATGAGACCCCACCTGGGAATAGTACAGGTCCATAGATGATCCAGATGCCAGGGAGAGGCTGCTGCCAATACCAGCTGAAGAGGAGGTGGAGAGAAGTAGCAGGTGAGGATCCGCAGGTCAGGAACATGAGTCTGTTGGTTCCTGGGTAGCTGCCACGGCAATGCTGCTGTTCAAGAGCTCGAGAGGAGCATGGCAGCGCAACCTAGGAGTTCTGCAGGCTCAGGTTTCACTGGATGCCTGCCCACGGAGGCCCTGATTGGTGGTACCTACTGTGTTTTCCTAATTGGCTCAGGCATGTTATTTAAGACCTGGGGAAACACTTGGAGGTTGCCTGTGTAGCTAAGTGGATCACCGGCTTGCTGCTACAGACAGACCCTGCTGTGTTCCTGATACCTTGCCTCATTTTCATCTCCAGGTCCCCCTGCCCAGCTCCTCATCACCCGGCCTGCCGCTGTTCCGCTAGTCCAGCCTTGACTGATCCACTCGGCTTTTAACTTATCATGACTCAGCAACTGCAATCTGACCCGCTGGCACAACACCAGTTCAGACTGTGGCTTCTGACCTCGACTACCTGCAGCCAGGACCCTGACAGCTAGCCTCTGTTTTTCTTCTTCTCCATGCCAGGCCACCGGGGGCTTCAATTTGCACATCTTTGCTCTCCTCTGCCCCATGCAGCAGAAGAGGACATTGAGCCCCATCTTTTCAGCTCTTGTCCCAGGACAGGAATGAACCTGGGACATGTCTGCTCGGTTCCGTTACACACAAACAGAGCTTTCAGCGGCACTTTGCACCTAGCCCATGATGAGTCATTGTCTTCTTTATTATTTGTAATGTGCTAGTGCCTAGCAGCCCCCGCCAGGGACCGAGACTCCATTGTGCTCAGCGCTGTACAGACACAGAACAGAAAGACTGTCCCCACCTCAAATAGCTTACTTCCTCCATCATTTCCCCCAGAATTCAAATATAACATTGAATATACTCAAATCCTCTAACCCTGGATCTCTAATGGTTCACACTTCCCTTCTCAGAATTTTGGCCTCAGATTCAAGCTTTGGGAGGATTTCTTAGGCTGTAAGATTGCTTCCAAAATGTCAGCTCTTTGAGCAGAGCTTTGGTCATAGCTGAAGCAGGTGCCTTTGCTGCAGGCATGTAATGATATATGGAATCGCAGTCCTTGTCGAAGAGGAGGTGTTTGGTAAAGAAAACGGCTAGAGACCCAAACAAGCAGATGTCCACACAGCTTGAGTTCCAGCTTTGTCTCCCTTGTTTCCAAGGAGCATGCCCTCTCTGGAACAGTACACAGTACAGTGGATAGTGAGACATCTAGTGGCTAAATAATATCCTGTACATAAACATAGAAGTGACATTGAATGAACAGGAGAGGTACTGAATCCATGCAGGCCACAAAGCAAACAAATCTTCAGTTCCCTTCATTGTCCAGATTCCCTTGCAGTAGGAAATCGGTTATTTTCCTGCAGGGTTATTTTTTTAATTTAAATTGCATTTTATTTTCTGTCATTTTCTTCTCAAATTGGAGAGGACTAATGAGAAGGAGAGCAAAATCTCAGCTTTTCAATTTCCCATTATAGACTGTTAAGCAGACTGTATTGATCTGAGCACTCTGATTAAAGGAAAAGGAACATTATGTTGATGATTATTTGACAATTATTCCAGGCATCACAGACAGAATTGCTGCTCCAAAGAGCTTGCAGTCTAAACAGAAATATGTATGAAAAGGATATAGCACACAAAGAGAACGTCTGAGATAGAGATTTAAATACTGCACTGAATAGGAATGGATGGCTAAGCATCCTTATATAATCTTTATTCCTCCTTCTTTTATCTTTTTTGGCAATGCCTGTATTAAAAATCAGAGCTTAACATTTCATCACGTGGCACCATTCAAGCGGATCTCATTTACGTATCCTGCTCTGACAATTAAGCCATGATCCTTGCCACTCAGTTTCAGTGGACTAAATGCATTTTTGGAGAGAAGTCCAGTTACATCAGCCAACTCACGAGTGCTCCTCCCTGCTGAGTGAAATACACAGTATTTCTTCAGATATAGAATATCAATTCTGAAAGGGGAAAAAAGGAAAGAAATACAAAGAGATCATTACATGTTTAACATAACAAACGTGAGAGAGAGCGCCAAATATTATATCATTCCAAGTTAAGATTTATCTCCTTATGGTACTTACAAGGTCCCCATTATTGGGCCATCCGAGCCCTTGACTATTTTTAATGTATTTAGCCACCCACAGCTCTTTGAGATAGGAAGGTGCTATTATCCCATGCGTACAGATGCTAGGGGGACCAGATGTCCCAATTTTAAAGGGACAATCCCAATATTTGGGGCTTTTGCTTATATACGTGTCTATTAACACACACACACACACACTGTTCTGATTTTTCACACTTTCTATCTGGTCACCCTAACAGATGGTGAACTGAGCACCAGGCAGACTAAGCCAAGAGCCACAAAGGTATTTAGCTTCTCAACTTTCATTGAGTTGAAGGGAAGTTAGGAGCCTAATTACCTCTGCGGTGCTGGGCTTCAGTGACTTGGCCAAGGTCCCCCAGGAAGTTGTGGTAGAGGAAAGAGCTGAACCCAGATCTTAAGTTCTAGCTTAGTATTCTAACTACAGGACCTTCCTTTCCACGTAGGGCCAGCTGCCTCAAGCTAGGCTTCTAAATCCATATTTAAGTAACTAAATAAGTGCCCTGATTTTCTAAATTACTGAGGATTTTAGATGCCCATTTTTTTAAAAGCTTGGCCTTTAAGAATCAAAATCTATAGTATATGACATTTCATCAACAGTATACAGTACTTTTTTGAAACGAAGTGGATTCAATATGTAAGTTAAGTGCTTCATGCTAAGACTGACTTCATTGACAGAGGCTATAAACTTAATCCTAGCTAATAAATTATTTCAGAGCCACTAAGATTTTCTTATAAAAGGGTGGATATAATTAGAGGCCAGACTCTAGCAGTAGTGAAATGTAAAGGCTGAGACAGCAAATGCTCAGGAGATAGTAAATTCCAAATGTTGCCACAACAGTAGTTAACTCTGCTCCGTTTCACTACCAAAAATGTTTCGGTTTACATAAATAATGGAGGAATGAAATGAAAAAGAACATTTCACAAGGGAAGCAGCGGTACAAAATGTTCTATAATGTTACTTATTTACAGCCTCGCAGAATTAGACATGGCAGGAGCAACCTTAACTATTGCAATATTTTAACTGTTGAATGCTTGATATTTTGACCTGAACAAGCAACACTGCATTTCATTTACCTGTGTGCGTTTGTATAGAGAAGAAATAAAAAGAAAAGAGCAAGATGGAAAAATCCAGCAGACAACAGCATTTCATGCTAACTAATAAAGTCTTCTTATTTTCCTGTACTCCCTGTCTGTCGGTCTAGCCATCCGTTGTCCCATGTCTGATGTTTAGATTGTGGGCTTTTGGGGACAGGGACCATCTTTTTGTTCTATGTTTGTAGAATGCCTAGCACAATGGGGTCCTAGTCTCTGACTGGGACTTCCAGGTGCTACGGTAATATAAATAGTAAATAATAAAGCATTCAGCGTTAATTGGCTTGGAGAATTTGCAAGTCCCAGAAGCTTCACCAATGGAGTTTGTGCATTCCATCATCTTGGGTATATGCCAAGGGCTCCCTGGTCTGGCAGCTATCCCTTGTGGAGCTGATAAACCTGCTAACGGTTCAAACAAAGCAATCCTTGGCTCACTTGTCCTCAAACGACCTTGAAAGCTTGGTCTGAGTGGTTTACAAATGCTACTAGCTTTGTCAAATTACAAGACGTACTAAAGAGTGTGAGATCTCCATTCCAAAATAAAGTAAGGCCATGCAACCAAGCCCCTCCTGCAAATGCCTGAGACAGTAGAGCAACCTCGCGCTATTCTGTAGCGATCCAAAAGCCCCAACTCTCTTTAGACCAGTGTGGCACTGAAAAGTCAAGGCCCTCCTAACAAAATAACCCAATACCAGCATTCAGTATAATCTAGGTAGTAATTGTACCCAAGTTGATGTCAGCCTTCATGACTGCATGAGGAGAGAATCAGTCCACTGTTGTATAGATAAGACCCATCATATAGGGGTTTTGTAGAACAAAATCAGCACCTACTGAACCCAAGATACTCTTGTGTTTTAAGGCCAGGAATTGATCCTCAAGAGTTATGGAATTGATTCCCAGGTCTGTCACAGATGTAGGAGTTGCTATTCCTGTTCATACCAGTGAACCATCTAGTCAAGTATGCTGTCAGATAGCAGCCATGATAAGATTTTTTCCAGCGGAAGGTACAGGGAACTCCATGCTCGTCTGCTATAGAATAATTTACCCATAGTCACCAATTACTGTTTGGCTTATTCTATGAAGCATGAGGATTTATTACACACTTATTTTTATACAGTCTGATATAAATGGTTATTCTTATATGTCTATTCAAATGGGTATAGCTCTCTTTAGAATTGTACCAACCTTTCGCTCTCACAGGTTCATTATGTTCAAAAGGTGAAAGCGTGGTACATTTTTACTGAACTGTACATCAAAAACAGTTCAACCAATTTTGTTCTAAATTAACAATAAATAAATACATGAAAATTCTGCAGTGGCCAGTGAATCAGCACCCCAATTTTTAGACTAAAAAGATGTATTCTTGTGAACTTCTAAGAGAGTTGAGAAAAGGGCTTAGACTGACACACTCCTAGGTCAGAAGAGACCATCATGATCATCTAGTCTGACCTCCTCACATTTCAGGCCACAGAACCTTCCCCACCCAGCTACTGATACTGTGAGTATCTCTGTAAAAAATGACACAATGTGATGAAACAAAAGTTTAATACCAGAGTTAAGAGTGTTTGCGGTGCCAGCCAATCACTAGCTTATGTAAATGCTTATTAGAATAATAATAGTGCTTAGAACTAATGCAGCACTTTCCATCTTTAGATGTTTACAGAGGTAGATATGGCTCATGCAGGACAAATGCCATGCACATTGTGAGCATAGTCAGAGCTCTGATTTAGTGTGGGAACTTCAACTAATCTGACTAAAAATATCAATTATTGGGAAGAAAAGCAGGGCAGTGGTGCTGGAACAATTTTTATGCTGGGGGTGCTGAAGTCAGAAACCATCTATTTGGGTAGTTATTACTACTTCAAGGCAGGACCCCTAATTCCAGCACCTATGAAGCAGAGCCTTGGGGGGGAGAGACTTTATGAAATGGTCCTGATCGTTGATGTCTCAGTACCTTCAAAAATCACTTTGTACTTCTTCTGCAATAAAGTATTTAGGAGCCAATCCAGCTCCTATTAAAGTCCCATTGACTTCAGTGGGAGCTGAATCAGTCCCTTAATCATCCACATATCTTTCCCTAAAAGCCCATAAAAAGGAAAAAGCTAAAGAGGGAATAGACCCTGCACGAACAATGAGGTCAAGTCATGTTTGCCAGGAGTAGAATTGCTGAGTCTTTGATGAGGTGTCTCCATAATTAGCAATACATTTCAGAAGATCTCTCTTGCTCTGTGCTCAGAATCTATGCTACTCCCTAACCGATACACACACACACACTCGTGTATAGAACCTGCCTGAATTATGCTGAGTCCATGGAATTCTCTATGAATCACACTTCACCGAGGTGCTTTCTTTAAATGGAAGCATTCTCCTCTCCATAATACTGGCTTTCACATACTGATGAGCCTTGGTTTTGATCTCAGGCCATGTCTACACTAGCAAGCGTACAGCGGCACAGCGGTACCAATGCAGCCGTGCTGCCGTAAGAGCACTCGAGTAGCCACTCCATGCCAACAGGATAGAGCTCTCCATTGACATAACTAACCCACCTCCAACAAGTGGATTCTCCCGCTGACATAGGCTGGTGCACACTGAATGACATAAGTTGTGCTAATAAACATCCAAGTTTAGACATAGCCTTGGTTATGTTTGTTTATCTTTGTTTCCAGGGGGTGGGGAACATCAGATACTGTAAATCTTAAGGAAAAGGCATAGCATACAACAGATGGTGCATGAGCCTTCTGTTGTTAATGGCACAAGTCTGTTCTTTGAAAGCAGGAGGAAAAAATAATCACCTTGGAAGTTGTTCAGGGATGGTTAAGTAGTTTAGGTGAGACCTTTCTGATGCGGATTTATATGATGCTGGTCCTGTCTCTACAAGGACACTCTAGATCCTCTCATGGCACTTTAACATTATAAAAACAATGACAAGTTACTTCTGCCTCTGGGTGTCCCAGGACTTCACGTCTTCTCCAGGTCTGTCTTCTAGAAGTTAAGTTCATCAGGGCAGGGACTGTCTTTGTCATGTTTTTGAGCCTATAGAAATAGAGAGCTAGAACATGGTACCAAATGTTTCCTGATGTTGCACTGAGCACTTAAAAACCATTGCCAAGAACGTAGCAAGATTCAGAGAGGTTCCAGTATCTGTCCATGTAAGTGTCTTGCCTGTCAATTTGTTTAACATTTCCCACCTGTCCATCTCCCTGAATCTCCAGGATTCATTTCTCCTCCCTTTCTCCTAGTCATCCACTCACTCTTTTTGTTTCTTCACCTTTATTCATCAGTTTCTCTGCTCTTTCAATCCTCAATCTAACTGCTGAGCCTGCCAGCAAAAGAGCTATTTGTAAAGGTGATGGGACATTACCGGCAGTTGTCCATTAGAACTGGCTAAATTCAACTCATGTCAATGAATAGCCTCCAGATGCTGAAAACCTTTACTAGCATTACTACCTATCACACACCCAATTCTCTGAGAGTCCCCCTGTCTGAGCCATACTGTGGAATGTCCTACCTGAAAAGCAGTTTGTCTTAGAAACTCCATATTTATTGTACTTATCTGGCTTCAAGAAGGCCCAGTGGCTTTGCCTGTTTTTTGAAAGGTTGGTGGTTATTTTTAGACTTTCTCAATCCAGATTTTAAGAATCAGAAATTGTTTTGTCTGGTAAAATTCAGATACAATATTCTCATTGGACTACACTGAGATTGGAAGAGTTATAGGTTATGACAAAAGACATTGAAACCTCCTGCCTGCCTGTGAATGAAAGATGTGATCCTGTGCATAGAACATTACTGGATATCACCCAGTGCCTACTTTAAGCCAATTCATCCGATTCCCCGGAATTGGGCTCCGTGCCGAAGAAGGCCCCGTGCCTGCGCCTAAAGGAACCCCGCTCCGGGGGTCTTCGGCAGCATTTCGGCAGTGGGAGGTCCTTTGGTGCTGCGGAAAACCCGGAGCGGACCCCCTGAAGCGTATTCCAGTTGGGCCACATGGGTCTGGACCAGTTTGTACCAGAGTCAGGAACTTAACCCACCTCCTCTGAGGCCCAATCCAGTGTCCTAGCCACAAAACCATCCTTCACAGAGAACTTACACAATTCTGTTCCTGGGTTTGCCATGAGCAGTTTTGTTTGTTTGTGTTTAATGGGCAACAGTGAGAGATGCTATTTCCCCGCCTCGATAATCGGACAATGGTCTCAAGTTGCAATGGGGGAGGTCTAGGTTGGATATTAGGAAAACTTTTTTCACTAGGAGGGTGGTGAAGCACTGGAATGGGTTACCTAGGGAGGTGGTGGAATCTTCTTCCTTAGAGGTTTTTAAGGCCAGGCTTGACAAAGCCCTGGCTGGGCTGATTTAGTTGGGAATTGGTCCTGCTCTGAGCAGGGGGTTGGACTAGATACCTCCTGAGGTCCCTTCCAACCCTGATATTCTATGATTCTGTGATAAAAGAATGATCCCTGAGAGGTTTTCCCATTTCTGATACACAGAGGACAGACTAGTTAGACACAGAGAATTTTTCCATTGGGGAGAAACTATTGATTCTCCTTTGCTGTAGTCTAGTCTAGTCACAGCCAGTCAGGGAAGACCAATATCTCTGCAGCGGTGTTTAGTTAAAAATGGATGGCTTCAATAAGCATTGTGGATCAGGCCCAGTAGTAAGTGAATAGTACGATCCAAGCTCTGAGCCCCGGTAAGAAGACTTTGCTCGAAACTGGACAGCTTTGCTTGAAGACCAGGGAAGCACAAGGAGGGAAAATGTAATGGCTGGAGATAAGTAATGTATCCACGAGTTCAGTTTGGCTGCCTGCACGATGCAGCAAACGCTTGCTAGTGACAGACAGGACTGAGCTGCTTCTGCAAAGGCCTCTGAAGAGCTGCACCAAGTTATTTTTGGTCTGAGTCCCCAGCCACGTTGGCAGATGCTCTCTCAGCTGACCAGCAATCGCTTCCATGTGTGCAAGCTGGAATGCAGCCGTTGAACAGATTCCAGTGACATGATGTGCTTCCTTAAAAGGCCCGAGAAAGCTGAGCTATGATGCCTGATGTGCTGGGAGTGAAAAGAGAGGATAGGTGATCCCTTCTCAGGCAGGCCCTTTCCAGCCCATGTGCACTCAGATCACAAATAACTAATCACTTGAAACCATCCTCCATGGAGTCCGCTTTCGCCCCAGGCAGATGCACTAGGAGATACAGTCCTATGTGTGAGAGAGAGATCACTGAGCAGTTCAACCTCCCTGCTTCCAATTACAAACAGAGTCCTTTGATTAGCTCGTTCAGGCAGCATGCGCTAGTCAGATCCTGATTTGCATTTACACTAAGGCACTTCTAGAGCACGCCTCTGGGAGTACAAAGGCCCTTTTACACTGGAAAGGGGCCTTTTTGTACATGAGAATTTTTACCTAGGCTAACGAGCCGCAAACAAATGAGGGTATTACAAAAAAGAAAACCCCAACAACCTCAAAACAACCTCCCTCCCCCACCCCACCCGCCCCTTTTATAATTAAGTGCTTGAAACATGTGAGGAGGCCAGTCCAAAAAAGGTTTGAATAGCTTGGCTGCCAAGGCAGACCAGGCTGAGCTTGGCACCTCCTGTCTACTGTGCAAGACCGCTGTCTCGTGCCAGTTCTTCTGAGCCTGAACCCCAGCCAGAACAGCTCTACTTCAACAGAGGAACATAGTAAAAAGAGGGAGTGAAGAAAAGGAACATCCACGTTGAACATGCACCACAGAGAGCAAAAAAAGAGCCTATTGTGGACTGGGTGATGATCCATCTTTGGGTGGAAGAGCTGTCCAGGAAGAATTGGTGAGGTCTAGCATTGAAAGTGACGCACCTGCAATATGGAGCATATCTGAGAGGAGAGGCAGGAATAGATTGTGAATCACATAGAAAATGAGTGTCATTTGGTATCCTGAAGCTAAGAAGCACTGTCACCTGGAAATCATGTTCTTATTCACAAGCGTAGTAGAATTCAGTTAAAGGCTTAGTTATCTGGATACGGACAAGTTCCACACTAGTTAGGATAAAAATAATGCGTAAGAGATATAAAGCTTCAGGGCATAAGCCAAACACTCACTGACAGGGATAAAGAAGAAATTTCCCCTTAAGGGAATTCCTGGCACCTTACTCAGAATCATCACTAAAAATCATGAGATTGGCATAAAAAATCATGGCTTTTTAAAATAAAAATAAACAAAGGGAGATTTGATGTATTTATGTCTCTCCTTGTTTTTGAATCTTTAGAGAATCCTCAAATTAAGTTTTCAAGCTTTTCTCTGCATCCATGAGTGCTAGAATCTTACAATATTAAGACTCACATTTTCACAGGACTTTCGCTTGTCTCCAGGAGCTGAGGCCTTAAGGAAGTCATCAAAATATTTCAAGACTTATGAGCATTGGCCACTGGAATCTGTTTCTACTTTGTACAGGAATCTCTGCACGTCCTATATTTTTTTCAATTTTCTATTTTTATTAGGGCTCGTCACAACTTGTCAAATTCCAAACTGTTGACACCATTTTGAAATTCCAAATTCTTTAATTTGAAAAAAATTGGGAAAAATGTTGTGTTATTTTTTGGTGAAATATTCCTCCTGTTTTTCAACCGGCCCAGTCAGACTCACTGATCAAAATAGCCCCTTCTGGCCTTTAACTCTACAGATCTGTGAACCCAGAGAAAACACCTTATTGTTTGTAAAGAGAGCTGGGCAGAAATGGTTTCCCCATTCTAAGAATTTTTCAGATATTGAAAAATTTTCCCATCCCAAAGCTGGAGGAAAACTCAAAACATTGGCAATTTTTGTGAACCAGAAATCTGAAGGCAAAAAGAAATTTTATGAGATCAATTGAAACATTTTGTTTTGATCATTTCAAAATGTTTCATTTCAAATTAGATCGTGTTTTACATGTTTAACTAAAAATGATGTTAAACTAAACAAAATTTCATTTTGACCCAAAAAGCAAAATTTTCATTCCCAAGATGTCAAAAGGAGACGTTTGAACAATTACAAAAAAAAATGTTCAAACTCTATCCTGTGAAAAATTTTGGCTAGCTCTTCAGGGCAGGGCCTGACTTTCGATGTGCTTCCCTAGTGTGTAGCACAATGGGAATGCCTTTTGCTACATAGACATTATATTGCCCTCCACTGAGATGAACCCATTTTTAGAGTGAAATGAAGATGGTGCTTTATCATATAACACATGGATAATAAAACAGCATTTGTTGTATAGTAGATGAGCACCTCTGGCTTCATTTACATGGCTTTTATTTTTATGCTGTTCATTGTTTAAGGGCTTCTTCAGTTAGATTTTTTCTTGTTATTGTACTGCTTCAAATAGCAAATCAAATGCACACACTATTCAGCCTGGTGCTTATCTCTGCTTTCAGTCAAACAGGCAAGGTGTTGCTTTGTGTCTTCACAGTGAGAGGTTTCATACTGAGCCTGAAACCTTAAGAACATAAGAAAGGCCCTACTGGGTCAGACCTAAGGTCCATCTAGCCCAGCATCCTGTCTTCTGACAGTGGCCAGTGCCAGGTGCCCCAGAGAGAATGAACAGAACAGGGAATCATCAAGTGATTCATCCTCTGTCGCCCATTCCCAGCTTCTGGCAAACAGAGGCTAGGGAAACCAGACACTAAACTACCCTAAAATCACTGACTTACCTCTCCACACTTTTGGTTGGAAGTAAAGCTTCTTCTGCATATGGCGCAATACCTGGACTGTATAAGTTAGGCTTCGCCCTCCGATGCCCATGTTTGATTTCAGAGCCAAAACCTAAATCTCCTGAAAACTGATGAGACAAACGTCTTGGTTCTCTGTGGACGACGTGGAGCGTTTGAATGGAAAATAATATAATTCCCTCAGTTTAATTAATCACTTTTGTATGGTGATTAAAAGAATGATGATGCCACAGAGGGCAAATTTAAATGCTGGAAAAGTTGCATCAAAGGAATATAGGAATTGTCGGCTGGATAACTTGTGTGGTCCATCTAGTCCAATATCCTTTCTCTGACAATGGTGCAAGAAACCCTGCAGTAGGCAGTTATTGGATAACCTGCCCCATGAAGGTCTCATCTTAATTCCTAATAGTGGTTAGCGGTTGTCTTAAACACTGAAATATAAAGTTTTATCTCTCAAGACATTTTTTTTAGAGTAAACTATTACAACTCTCTTCTTGCTATGCATATAAATGGCCAATCCTCTCTCAAGTTTGCTCAGGTCTTGGCAATCATTTTTAAGTGCTCAAGACAGCCTCAAGAAATATTTGGTGCCATATTCCAGCTCTCTCTCTTTGTGTGGACTTCTATGGCCCCTATCATTGGCCAAATTGGCAAAAAAAAAAAAAAATTTGATCAAAACAAAACCTTTTGTTGCAGTTTTGAGGGATTTTTTTAAGTGTTTTTTTTTTTAATTCAAATAAAATTGAGGGGAAATCCAAAATGAAATATTTTTCCAAAGCAAAAAGTCAAAATGTTTTGTTTTGGAAATGCCAAAACAAACGGTTTCTCCATTCCTGAAAAACACTTCTTCTGTTTTCCAAAACAATTTACCTCAATCAAGTGGAATTTGTGAATTGTTTTGGTTGACCCCGATCTCCATTGGTTGGTGTGGAAAGGCTTTGTAAGAAAAATTGCACCCAGTTCTACTTCTGGGACTCAGTCTCATGGCTGATACACAAGACTCATCCCCTCAACTTTTTCTTTCATCTCTTGTCATAACTACCACCTCTCTCTTCACTGTAGTGTCTGAGCATCTTACAATCACTAATGGATTATCTCTGCAGCGTCCTGAAGAGGTAGGGAAGTGCCCCTGCTTGACAAATGGGGAATGGAGGCCCAGAGTAGGTCACATTGGAGGTTGGTGGCTGAGCCCAGTGCACACTCAGGATCCCAATCCAATGTTTTATCCGGTACAGCACGCTTCCTGCCTCCTCTTTGTTTCTTCCATGCACTGGACATGTAAGATCAGACTGTGATACCCTCACTTATGAAGGGCAGCAGGGCACTCCCAGTGACATCATGGAGTAAGATACTTTTGGACATGAGGGTAGGGCTGACACTTATGAATCACTCATGAACTGAGGGTCTGGAAAGGCTCTCCCAGCCCCCGAGTCACGTGCTTTAAGTCCCAGTTTAAACACGGTTTGTTTTTTTTACTTTAGCTCCTCCTTAATGTGGTGAATCATTTTTAACACCCTTCAGAGCAGGTGGTTACTGAGCACCATTGCTGTTTATCAGGCCATTCCTGGTAGCTCTTTTGCTCTGTTTTCCCATCTGTTGAAATTTTGAATTCTTTGTCGTAAGTTTATATTTGGAGCATGCCCTTCCTCTCCCGCCTTATGGCCTTTTATCTTTGTAGCCCAGAAGTTAACGGCACCGTTTTATATTACGTTATTCCCCCTATGGCGTTCCAGCCCCACAACAATCTCTCTGTTGTGTCTGAATTGAATAGATTAGAGGAGGAGCCGGGAAATGCAATACACACTAGGGAACAGTAGGGGGAGCCAAGGGAGAGAAGAGTCAGGACTCAGGCAGGATGGAAAGAAAGGGCAGCGGCAGTGATTGCTTTTAGAGCGTGTACATCAGTACAGAATACAGATTTATCCCACTGCCTGCTTTGCTGGTGTCATCCAAAAGGCAGGCAGCATGGTGCCCTGCATCAGGCAATGGATCAGGAGATGGTGCACATGGGATCTGTTCCTTCTGCCACCTGACTTGCTGTGTGATCCTGAGCAACCCCCCCTCTAAACCTGTATCTGTCTTGTCTGTTTACACTGTAAGTTCTTCAGAGCAGGGACTGCCTCTTGCTATGTTCACGTACAATGCCTGGCAGAATAGGGCCAATTTCAGTTGGCTGCTCCAGGTGCTAACCTAATGTTAATAATACCATATAATGCTTTGGTAACACTGCTGCGCTAATTACAGACCAGTCCCTTTCCCAAAGGCAATTTTTAAAAATCCCCCATAAAAGATGTTTACCGATTAATATACATAGTCCGTATTAGACTGGGTCACACCAATGACTCGAATCCAAGTTGGGTCACACCAATGACTCGAATCCAAGCTCTATTGTTTCTGCCTATAAAGGCCTGACAAAGGGCAGAGTGCTTTCCTCTAACCCCATTGGATCCAGGGATTTCACTTGACCATTCCAATGGTTAATCCTCTTCTGAAGTGACTTTTTTTTTGCTTGTATTTATGTGCCTGGGCCATTCCATCCTGGTTTTTCCAATATGTAAAATATTTTGGAGCAGATGGAAAATATAATCCAGCTGCCCTTCTCCAAGAGCTCTCACAAAAACCATATACTGGATCCAAAACAGATATTAAATCTTCCTGCAGCCCGCAATTAAAAAGCTATTGTGAGACAACAGTCTTGGCCTTCTGCACATTCCAGAAAAATACCCAACGGGACCAATACTAGCTCCCCATTTAGAGTCTGGGGCCAGATCCCACTTCCGTTCACTGCACAGGTTGGAGCAGGCATGCTGGGCTCCCTTCAGCGGAAAGTTTGCTAAGGGACCGGACACTGAAGCAGCACAGCTGAGCTGGGAGTGTGACCGGGAATGTGCTGATACTGCACACCTGAAGTGCAGCTTCATTCACCGGTAGAACTTAAAGCTGACCACTCCTGGCAGAGCCCTAGAGATAGGGCCTGTAGCCAAAACCACACCTGGATAGTCCTCATTGGCATATGGAGCTCATACAGGTCATTCTTTGTGCTACTGGGGTGACTGTGGCTCTTTGACATCACAGATGTAGTGTTAATGGCACTTGAGGTATCAGAAGAAGTCGTGTAGATCAAACGTAACCCAGTCATCATCTGAGCATTACTTTTTCACTCTGTTTAGTGCTATGAATATGTTCTGGCTTTTGTCCCCATGGAAACAAATGTTAATTCTGATCCTATAGAGATTTGTGGATCCCTTTTCCTGGATTAAGCTGTTAGGCTTCTGGGATCCTTTTAAAGGTAATGGATGCCCTTTGATTGGGTATGACTCAATATGATGATACTAATTTGCCTAATATGAATTCCTGATGTGACCATCACTTATCTGCCTGTTGATCTAAATTAGAATTCTCTGATCAAGCAAGCGAAGGTGAGACAGTTCACTTTCTAAGCGTTGCCTTGGCCAGTAGCTTTCTAGGATCATCTTGACTAGATCTGGGAACACCAGGTCCTAAAATATTACAATTGCCATGGGCAGCACTGGAAATATCCGAAATTCGAGCTCCAGATCCTTCCTTTTCTGCAGCCTTTTTCCAGACTGGGTAAGGAGGAAAACCCAAAAATACCATCTGTTTCTTGATGGCCCTTGTGGCTGTGACTGAATTATCTTACAAGATAGATTCTTTTATGGCCAGATGAGACCATTCTGATCATCTAGTCTAACTTCCTGTAAAACAGAAGGATCCAGATCCATCTTCTGGGGCCTGGATCCAAATGGACCCAAAGGGGGGTTCTGGGGCAGCTGCTGGATTGAAAAGTCAGTGTGGAGAGTCAGTGTTATTCCCCACTGCCCTATGTGTGTGTTGGTAGGACTGCTGTCACACCACTGCCCCCCCAAAATGAGGAGTCCTTGTGGCACCTTAGGGACCTACTCCCCAATGACTCTTGGTGCTGTAGACCATCAGCAGCCTGACAGCCATGAGGGGAGTTGGACAACCCTCACTCCTGAATTGCTTAACAAGGGCGCTGAAGGCATGTGAACCAGAGGACAGGAAGGGTAAGGGGGAGACCAAGGGAGTGCAGGGTTAGTGGTGCTGGGGGTAGGGAGCCAACACAATGTGACTTTCACCAATTCGATTCAGACGCTTGCTCCAGAATCTGATCTCAGCTGCTGTTTGAGCTCGGATAAGAACCCAGATCCTGACACCTCACTTCAGCATCATCCGGCCTGGCAGGCAAATTTCTCTAGGTGACTCATCCCTATGTTGGAAGTTTTCCTCTCATTTCATAAAATGCCTCCTCGATTCTGTTTTGACTCTGTACATGGAGCGCAGTGCATGCTGGGCCTTGTGTGAGGGCAGCATTGGCTCTCAGAGCCTTCTCCTGCTCCCTGTCAGCTACACCAGCAGTCCCTGCCCTGGGAGAGGCACATCGGGGTACTCCTTGATAGTAACCCTGTCATAAACAGATAAGAAAAGTTAATAACACAGAAGAACTTTATATCTCTCTGACTGTAAAGGGTTAACAAGTTCAGTAGCCTGGCTGTCACTTGACCAGAGAACCAATCAGGGGACAGGATACTTTCAAATTTTGAGGGAGGGAAGGAAAATTGCACGCTTCCCCTCCTCCTTCTCTCCTCCTCCCAGGACTCTCCTGCGGAGCATTCCTGACACGAGAGAAATTAGCCTCTCTCTTCCCCCTTCCCTCCTTTCTCCCACCAATTCCCTGTGAATCCAGACCTGTCCCCTGGGTCTCACAGAATAAAAAAAAAACAAACAACATCAGGTTCTTTAACAAGAAACCTTTAAT